>NC_052339.1:10131066-10434258 GCF_016432855.1 Salvelinus namaycush
TTTGTGCTTTTTGTGACTCCTTTCTTTGGCTGGAAAAATGGCTGGGTTTTTCTGTGACTTGGTGGTGACCTAACATAATCGTTTGTGGTGCTTTCGCTGTAAAGCATTTTTGAAATCAGACACTGTGGCTGGATTAATGAGAATTACATCTTTAAAATGGTGCCTAGTACTTGTATGTTTGAGAAATTTGATTTATGAGATTTCTGTTGATTTGTATTTGGCACCCTGCAATTTCATTGGCTGTTGGCGAGGGGTTTCACTAGCGGAACGGGGTTAACAAACTATAGTTTGGCAAGTTGTTTAGGACATCTACTTTGTACATGGCAAGTAATTTTTCCAACAGTTGTTTAGACAGAATATTTCACTGTATCACAATACCAGTGGGTCAGAAGTTTACATACACTAAGTTGACTGTGCATTTAAACAGCTTGGAAAATTCCAGAAAATGATGTCATGGCTTTAGAAGCTTCCTGATAGGCTATTTTGACATAATTTGAGTCAATTGGAGGTGTACCTGTGGATGTATTTCAAGGCCTACCTTCAAACTCAGTGCCTCTTCGCTTGACATCATGGGAGAATCAAAAGAAATCAATCAAAATATTATAGACCTCCACATATCTGGTTCATCTTGGGAGCAATTTCCAAATGCCTGAAGGTACCACGTTTGTCTGTACAAACAATAGTACGCAAGTATAAACACCATGGGACCACGCAGCCGTCATTCCGCTCAGGAAGGAGACGCATTCTGTCTCCTAGTGATGAACGTACTTTGGTATGAAAAGTGCAAATCAATCCCAGAACATCAGCAAAGGACCTTGTTGTAACGGCAGTCTAAGTCGTCCTCCTCCTCAGACGAGGAGAGGCGAGAAGGATCTGAGGACCAATGTGCAGCGTGGTAATTTTCCATTATTAAATTAACACAAAACAAGACACTATACAAAATGACAAAACAAACTAACCGTCACAGTCCTAGCTGGTGCAGACAAAACACAAAGACAGGAAACAACCACCCACAATCCCCAACACAAAACAAGCCACCTATATATGATACTCAATCAGGGACAACGATTGACAGCTGTCTCTGATTGAGAACCATATTAGGCTGGACACAGAAACAGACTAACTAGACACACAACATAGAATTCCCACCCAGCTCACGTCCTGACCAACACTAAACAAGCAAAACACATAAGAACTCTGGTCAGGACGTTACACTTGTGAAGATGCTGGAGGAAACAGGTACAAAAGTATCTATATCCACAGTAAAACGAGTCCTATATCAACATAACCTGAAAGGCCGCTCAGCAAGGGAGAAGTCACTGCTCCAAAACCGCCATAAAAAAGCCAGACTACGGTTTGCAACTGCACATGGGGACAAAGATCATACTTTTTGGAGACATGTCTTCTGGATTGATGAAACAAAAATAAACTGTTTGGCCATAATGACCATCGTTATGTTTGGAGGAAAAAGGGGGAAGCTTGCAAGCCGAAGAACACCATCCCAACCGTGAAGCACGAGGGTGGCAGCCTCATGTTGCAGGGGTGCTTTGCTGCAGGAGGGACTGGTGCACTTCACAAAATAGATGGAATCATGAGGTAGGAAAATGATGTTGATATATTGAAGCAACATCTCAAGACATCAGTCAGGAAGTTAAAGCTTGGTTGCAAATGGGTCTTCCAAATGGACAATGACCCCAAGCATAGTTCCAAAGTTGTGGCAAAATGGCATAAGGACAACAAAGTCAAGGTATTGGAGTGGCCAACACAAAGCCCTGACCTCAATCCTATTGACATTTTGTGGGCAGAACTGAAAAAGCATGTGCGAGCAAGGAGGCCTACAAACCTGACTCAGTTACACCAGCTCTGTCAGGAGGAATGGGCCAAAAGGCACCCAACTTATTGTGGGCAGCTTGTGGAAGGCTACCCTTAAACGTTTGACCCAAGTTAAACAATTTAAAGGCAATGCTACCAAATACTAATTGAGTGTATGTAAACTTCTGACCCACTGGGAATGTGATGAAAGAAATAAAAGCTGAAATAAATCATTCTCACTACTGTTATTCTGACATTTCACATTCTTAAAATAAAGTGGTGATCCTAACTGACCTAAAACAGGGTATTTTTACTAGGATTAAATGTCAGGAATTGTGAAGAATTGAGTTTAAATGTATTTGGCTAAGGTGTATGTAAACTTCCGACCTTATCATACTATTTTGAATGTCCTTGATTTTCATATACTACGTAACGTCGACCCCTGAGTCCATGTTGGAATGGCTCTTGATTACATAGTTAGTGTGGATTGAATTGAATTTATTAGACAGTTTATAAAATACATATAGCCTACATAAAAAAACTATCAAGGATAACGGAATAAAGTCGCTTATTTATGTACACGATATCTACTGTGACTGTGGGCCTTTTGTAGCAGTAAGTCTGAGCCAGGGGCGCTTGAAAACGTGTGGCGAGGCAGCATTTGCCACAGCACTTTTAAATCACCTTTTATTTAATTTAATCAAATATATTGGCAAAAAAAGAGGGGCAAAGGGCTGTTTTTTTGACCGATTTGCTTCGTAGCAGTATATACACCTAAGCATTAGCGATCCGACATGTTTCATTGCATGGAAACGAGACAATTTTTTTGTCTGATCAACTGTAGGCTACTAACAAAAGTACCTGCATAGTCTAGCCTACTATGCGCCCTGTCCCTCTGGCCAGTGTAACAAAGGAGTAACATTGTGCATTTGTAGCCCATTAGTTTGTAAGAAAATGTGATTAGGATCAAATTTGGTTTATATTTCTTACTTGGGCTGACTAGACAACAGACTTTTTTGATAGAAAATCATTAACTGAAATTAATCAATAAACACAATAGCTAACATAGACTGTGAGTTAATGTTATATTAGGCCTACAGTTGCATAGGGCAGGACTACATGATTACAAACCTGCATAAAGCAGGGTCAGCCCTGTGAGTTTTATTGTCCAATCATGTTGCTTTCTCTGTTTATGTGTATAGGAAACCCCCCTAGTCCTTATTTAAAATATAATTCATATGACCAAGTGCACTGTTGCTGCAGATTGACAAGGTTTTCATCGTTCCCAAGGCCAGGAGTTTTTCCATCAGATCTTTTAAAACGTGACCTGATTAGAAAAACTCTGGTCCCATCATGGCCCATATCAAACCTACAGGCCCCAGACTTTATTCTGCCACACCACTCTGAGACCTGTGGCTCAACCTCTGGTCAGAGCTCCATGTCATACCAGCTATGGGCTCAGACTGTCACAGACAGATGGGTGTCACAAAGACTGAGAGGCAGGGACTAGAGATGACTGGTGGTCCTATCCTCGTGCTCGGAGGACAAGATCAACCCAGCAAGTATGGTCTGCGGGCGCTGTGATGACTTTTCTGTTAGTTACACAAAGGGCCACAGGAAACTGGTTAATAAGTCCTCTGCTTGCAGATTGCCTGCCCCCCTTATCTCCTGAAATGTGGAAATGTGTTTCTCCGCTGCAGTGATCATTATTCTAGGCACTCGGGCAGAAGCTAATCCCTTCGACCGCACTCAGAAAGAACGAGGGAGGCAGATCACTCCTCTCCCTCTGACTGCATGCGCATATGTCTGTATTTCAATACATAGGAGGGAGCATGATGTGGAATAGAAAAATACATACAAAAAAGAAAGCAGTCCAGAGAGACAACATAGAGGGGTGGAAAGACAACACTAAATCCCTCTATCCTTCTTAATGTTATTACTCACCATCACCACTAAGCTTGTTTTAATCACCGTGATGACAACAGTGTGCTACAGAAGGCTGCCTGGGTAGTGGTTTTGACAGAGCAGGAAAAAACGAATCCTTATAGGTGTTATTTATTGATGAAACATGCTGATGCTAAGGTTATAAAATGCATGAGTGAACCACAAAACTCCCAAGGTGCCACCAAAACATTCTCTCAGCCTTTTTCTGTGGTTCTGTCTGTATTATTACAGCTGACTAACTGGAGTAGTACAAGGATATTAGCGTAGAGAACATCCTTATTGAAATGGCAACATTGTATAATGGCAGTGTATCAGTTGCCACTAATTACATGAGAGAATAATAACTTTCATGGATTATATTAACATTTAATACAGCTGCTGCTTATCATTTGAAGACTCTGATTGGCTTGCTGTCTCTATCATGCTGAGTTTATATTGGTCAAGTCTCTCCATCCCTCATATTCTACAGTAGAGGGAGTTGTGATGGTGTGTGTCCCAAATGACACCCGATTCCCTTCATAGTGGACAACTTTTCAACAGGGCCCTGGTCAAAGGTAGTGCATTCTATAGGCAATAGGATGCCCTTTCGGACGCATGCCTGGTGATGAAAACAAACAAAAATAGGTAATCCTTACCCTGTTTGGGACCCTAAGAACAAACATACACATTATTAAAGTCTATGTCCAGTGAAAATCTCACTTTTAAAAGTTAATATTCTGTTAACTCATAGCCAAATAATGTTGTTGACTCATCCTATATTCATACAGTATTTGTGGCCAAAGCATACACATTAGGGAAAAAAAAACACTTCAAAAACCCCATCTCAAACAAATTTGCTTGGATAATGACATCATTATGTGATTTGTCCAGCAGCTTTTTCCTTTTTTCCTAATTCTCCGTTGGGGAGAACAATCTATTTCGAGACTAGGGGAGAAACTAGCTCACTGCCCAAGTGCAAACTAGCTAGCAAGCCAAGCTATCCACAGCTGTTTTTAGCAAAAGGACAAAGCCTATGCAACAACTGTCTTGCCAGTCACTTCTATTTGAAAGTATGTGGTTTGTAAGATTTGTGGTTTGTAAGAGGCTCTTTAGAAGCAGTTAGCTAACATTAGCATGCTAACATGAGCTATCATTAGCTAGGTGGCGGGCCAACAAGAAAGCAAGTCAAAGCAGATCCTCCACACAACAACCATCTCACCATTCTAATTTAAATCCTGTAGTTTGTTGCTAAACATTTCATGTCAAGAGGAAACCTAGTTGGCTGTTGTTGACTGATGTAGGCTAGCTAGCTAGCTTGCTTCATGACTAGCTAACTAGCTAGTTAAGTAGCTAACAACAAAAATATCAGGAACATAGGACAAAAACAACTCACACTTGTGAAATAATCAGCCTGCATTTGTTGCTGTAATAGTAAAGTGCCATAGTAGTTCCATCAATAATTTACAAATCCTGAATTCAATCCATCCATAGAATTTGAGTTGGTGCAGCCGGGAGTCTGCCCCCGTGCCCCCAGTTAATATCCAAGTGTTTGTGAGCGTCTTATTGAATGAGCCCAAACCATTCTGGTCTGTCGTAACAGGTCAAGAAGCGGCACAAAGAAAAACTGCTTTTTAACATAGTTAATTCTATTTTTTTGTGAAGGATATCTATTTAATTCATATTGTAATTAATTTGAAGTAATAATTCATAAAACAGCTTGAACACTGGACTTATGTACAGTATATTATACTGTACTTTAAGGAATTCATTTGACACACCACATTTGGACGAAGAGAGATGATGAAGTGTCTTGATGGCTGGAGAGAAACTGGGCAACATTTAATTATGAGGCTGCGGGATTGCTGTGCCATGTCTTAATGTGGCCAAGAGACTGAATGACCCTTAATTAAGCCAAGAGAGGAGGATTAATCTTTCACATTCAAACACTATATTGTTCTCATCACTGCGCTTGACAAAAATTGCAGACACTAGCAAGCAGCAATGGAGGAGCGGGAGGAGGTTTCCCCTGAAGAAATTGGTAGGTTTGTTTTTAATGTCAAACCGTGCCCATGCTGTTTTTTTTGTGTGTTTTAGATTGCTTAAAATAAATACTGTTGAAAATCATTAGAATAAATACTGTACAATATTGTTTTTAATGAAGTGTAACATCTTATCACCAGTGCAACCAACTATTAGGACATTATACACTGAGTATATAAAACATTAAGAACACCTGCTCTTTCCATGACATAGATTGACCAGATGAATCCAGGTGAAAGCTATGATCCCTTATTGATGTCACTTGTTAAATCCACTTCAATCCGTGTAGGTGAAGGGGAGGAGACCGGTTTATGAAGGATGTTTAAGCCTTGAGACAATTGAGACATGGATTGTGCATGTGTACCATTCAGAGGGTGAATGGGCAAGACAAAAGATTTAAGTGCCTTTGAACAGGGTATAGTAGTAGGTGATACGTGCACCGGTTTGTGTCAAGAACTGCAACGCTGCTGGATTTTTCACACTCAACAGTTTCCCGTGTGTATCGAGAATGATCCACCACCCAAATGACATCCAGCCCTGTGGAACGCCTTCGACACCTTGAAGAGTTCATGCCCCGACGAATTGAGGCTGTTCTGAGGGCAAAAGGGAAGGGTGGGTTGCAACTCAATATTAGGAAGGTGTTCCTAATGTTTGGTATACACGGTGTATACAGTACAGTCCAATACGAGCAGGTGAAGTAATATTATTCATACAGTAGAACACTAATTGCACTGCATTTCATTCACTGGTTTAGTAAAAATGGGAGAAACATAATGCAACCCAACCCGACCACATGGTGAGGATTCAGAATTACTCTGTGGGCGCTCATGTGTATCTCTTAGCCACACACACATACACAGACACAAATCAAATTGTATTAGTCAGATGCGCCAAATACAACGAGTGTAGACTTTACTGTGAAATGCTTGCTTACGAGCCCTTCCCGATGATGCAATAAACAATACACATTTAAAATAGTAACACAAGAGGAATAATATACACAAGAATTAAGCTATATACAGGAAGTACAAGTACCAGATCAGTGTGGAGGGGTACGAGGTATTTGAAGTAGATATGTACATAAAGGCAGCGTAAAGTGATTAGGCATCAGGATAGATAATAGATAGATAAGAGCAAGAATGAAGTACAGATTAGCAGAAGCATATGATGAGTGTGAAAGTGTGTGTGTAGTGGCTTCAGAAAGTATTCATAGCCCTTGACTTATTCAACATTTTGTTGTTATAGCTTGAATTCAAAATAGATTAAATAGTATATGTTTTTCTCTCACCCATACATACCCCATAATGACAAAGTGAAAATATGATTTTAGAAATTGTTGCAAATGTTTTGAAAATGAAATACAGAAATAATAAATGTAGATAAGTATTCACACCCCTGAGTCAATACATATTAGAATCATTTTTGGCAGTGATTACAGCTGTGAGTATTTCTGGGTAAGTCTCTAAGAGCTGTGCTCACCTGGATTGTACAATATTTGCACATTATTCTCTTTAAAATTCTTCAAGCTCTGTCAAGTTGGTTGTTGATCATTGCTAGATTTTCAAGCCTATTTAAGTCAAAACTGTAACTAGTCCACTCATGAACATTCCATGTCATCTTGGTAAGCAACTCCTGTGTATATTTGGCCTTGTGTTTAATTTTATTGTCCTGCTGAAATATGAATTTGTCTCCCAGTGTCTGTTGGAAAGCAGACTGAACCAGGTTTTCCTCTACGATTTTGCCTGTGCTTAGCTCTATTCCTTTCTTTTTATAAAAAAAACTCCCTAGTCCTTGTCGATGACAGGCATACCCATAAAATGCTGCCATCACCATGCATCACCGTAGGGATGGTGCCATGTTTCCTCCAAACGTGATGCTTGGCGTTCAGGGCAAACAGTTCAATCTTGGTTTCATCAGACCAGAGAATCTTGTTTATCATGCTCTGAGAGTCCTTTAGGTGCCTTTTGACTAACTCCAAGCGTGCTGTTATGTGCCTTTTACTGAGGAGTGGCTTCTGTCCGGCCATTCTACCATAAAGGCCTGATTGGTGGAGTGCTGCAGAGATGGTTGTCCTTCTGGAAGTTTCTCCCATCTCCACAGAGGAACTCTGGATCTCTTTCAGAGTGACCATCGTGGGTCTTGGTGACCTCCCTGAACAAGACCCTTCTCCCCCGATTGCTCAGCACTAGGCAGAGTCTTGGTGGTTCCAAATTTCTTCCATTTAAGAATGATGGAGTCCACTGTGTTTTTGGTGACTTTCAATGCTGCAGACATTTTTTTGTACCTTTCCCCAGATCTGTGTCTCGACACAATCCTGTCTTAGAGCTCCACGGACAATTCCTTCGACCTCATGGTTTGGTTTTTGCTCTGACATGCACTGTCAGCTGTGGACCTCATATAGACAGGTTTGTGCCTTTCCAAATCTTGTCCAATCAATTGAATATACCACATTTAAACTCAAATCAAGTTGTAGAAACATCTCAAGGATGATCAATGGAAACAGGATGCACTTGAGCTCAATTTCGTGTCTCATAGCAAAGGGTCTGAATACTTACGTAAATAAGGTATTTCATTTTTTTTGCAAACATTTCTTAAAACCTGTTTTCACTTCATCATTATGGGGTAATGTGTGTAGATTGATGAGGAAAATGTTTGATTTAATCCATTTCGGAATAAGGCTGTAACAAAATGTGGAAATAGTGAAGGGTCCTGAATACTTTCAGAATGCACTGTATATAGTCCCTTATGTGAAGTTATGATAACATGTAACTACATGTGATAATATGACACTACACATTTGAAAACATTTGAGCACAAGTAAAATGTAATCTCATATGACATAACTGTGAACACATGGGGATGCAACATTTTAACATGTGATACCATGAAACTACATGTCTCAGAATTTGAACATTTTAGACATGTGAAAGTGCAAATTAGATTGTCACGTGAATGTCTACCGTAAACATCTATTTCACATGTCACATTGTTTTTTGTCTGTAAGGGAAGTAATAAAATAGTTTGGTTGTTTTAATATGAATAAGTCCCTTACAGATTCATTGCCTATAATACATCTCTGAATTTAGCAAAAGTGTGCCATCTGCACTGCTGTTTTAGTTATCAGTTAATCTGACTATTCTCTCATCATTGATTTAATTGACTATTTCAGCAATTTGAGTGCTTACTGTATAGTTGTTTAATGTTGGTGGGGCATATTATTTTGTTTTAATGTTACACTGAATCACTATGAAAAATATAATGGTTTCTCTTGAGAGTATTTTTAACATAGCTGAGATTTTCTTGGATTCCTACACTTTGGACTTCAAAGTAAAACCTGTTATTTACACAGCCATGGTGGCATAGCAGGAAGATCAGAATGCTGTGAACCAAGAGGTTGTGAGTTCAAATCCCTGCTGAGGACATAATAATGAATAATATGAATAATTACTGTATAAATAAACATACAAAATGTGATCATGTATGTCAAATATTTGAAAAGACTTCTTGACATTCTTACGATAGATTTTTGTTTGCAGGGCATCACCTGTGAATCGTTATGTGATTTATCATCACATGTGAAGTGTTCCGAAACCACATGGAAATTTCACATTTGTTTTTTTCCGTAAGGGGTGTGCATAGAGTCAGTGCAAGATAGGGTCAATGCAGATAGTCCAGGTTACCATTTAATTAACTATTTAGCAGTGTTCTGGCTTGGGGTACAAGCTGTCTCGGAGCTTGTTGGTCCGAGAGCCAATGCTCCACTACCAATTGCCGTATGGTAGCAGAGTGAACAGCCTATGAACATATGTGCACACGCACACACACACACGTGGTAGTGGGATCCATCTATGCACACATTACAGAATTTCTTCAGAATTTGAATGAGTGAGTGTGGAAGCCAGTCTGTCAAACTGTGTCCCTAATCCACTTGTGGTGTGTAGTATAATCCCCAGTGACACTTCTCTGAGGACCCATGCATTTGGGAAATTACAGGTCTGTGTAAGTGAGAGAGAGAGAAATACAAGGTAGGGGACAGGCCTTGTGCAGATATGTACAGTAGAGATGGGCGGCTGCGTCTCAAATGACACCATTTTCTTATATAGTGAACTATATAACAAATAGTGTGCTATTTGAGACGCAGACAGGAAGACACCCACAGGCCCAGTGGGAGGTTTGGATGTGTTCATGTCACTCAGGGAAAGCCACACGGTGCCCTGATGTTGTTACACTAGCTAGTAGTAGTATGCTATTCTGCTGTATGACAATGCCCATTCTAAAACAAGCCTTCAATTGCATTTCCACGCCCATATGCTCCTACTCTCTCTACACCCCAAAAAATGCTGGATTAAAACAACCCAATTTGCGTAAGTATTAGGCAGAACACATGTTGGGTTATTTTCCCCTATCCAGTTGGGTCACATACAACCCATTGTTTTCTTTAAATTGATGTTGGGTTATTGAGCTATGAACCACCAGGTCAGATCAGAAGACTGTAGGCATGGCTTAGTAGGGGTGTGGCTTTCCGCTAGTTAGTTTTGGCCACCCGTGAGAGTAAATGTCATTCCGGTTAACCTGTTCCGTTCTATTGTTCACACATGTTGGGTACTGATGTTGGACAATTAATAAAGTTTACATAAGAGTATGAGGTCCTTAAGTGCCTATGCATTTTGCAATAGTTACCACTTAAATAATATTCAAATGATGTAAAATGTATATAGAACTATGTAATGTTTTATTCATTGTATTTATTAAACTAGGCAAGTTAGTTAAGAACAAATTCTTATTTACAATGATGGCTTACCAAAAGGCCTCCTGTGGGGACAGGGGCTGGGAATTAAAATAAATTGAATGAAAATACACGACAAGAGAAACAACACAACACTACATAACGAGAGACTTAAGACAACAACATAGCATTGCAGAAACACATGACAACACAGTACAAACATTATTTGGCACAGATAAAAGCACAAAAGGCAAGACGGTAGCGACAATACCTCATGTAAAGCAATGTGCAAAACTATTGACTTTACATTTTATTTGCAGTGTACAAACTCAAAATTATGAACATGAATGACATTTACTCTCATGGTTAGCCAGCAATAACTATCCGAAAGCCACGCCACCAATAGGCCACGCCTTTGAACTGATATGGGTTAATTTAACCATCAGTTGGGTTTTCATTCAGGTTACTTTCAGGAGGAATGTATTTAAAGATGCACTATGCAGAAATCGCTCCGCCTTATTTCAGTTTATGTGACAAAACAAGCAAGTACAGTGTAGATAATCATTGTACCATCTAAACCGCTGTGAAATATATTTTCTATAAAATGAAATATATTGTATTGTCAGCTGTTTGAAGCTGGTGTACAAAACCGGATGTAAAAGTTGCAAAACTAAACTTAAATAACCGGAAGCATAGAAATAGCGCACATAGAACAGATCTACCGCTTCTTAGACTTGCTTTCAATGAAGACTGGAGAATGAGAATTACATATCTATAAGAAACATTTCTATGTGAATTTGTTTGGGTGGCCTAGAAAGTTACATATTACAGCCGTAAAGGTAATGAACAGTCCAAATATTTATTTTTAATGAACTTGCATGAAACCAGATCAAAGTATAATGACCAAATTAGAAAAAATGACTGGTGCTTCTACATTGATAAACTTTCATCATAAAGTAACTGGTCCCCTCTGTGTCAAACACTTGGATTAAGGAGGCAAGATTATTAAGAGATAGGGTGAGATCACCCTAACGCTCTCATTTTAATACACCAATGGTAACATGATATTCTCTTACCTAATTTAAATAAGTACCACCTTGTAACCAACATCGGAGAAGGTGTGTTTGCAGAAGGGCGTGGTTTATATAGCTAAATAGCTGCTCTACTGGTGCCAAAATTGTACTGTAGGGTGTCAGAAAATATAATTAAAAGTTTACCCTATTCATCTATGGCAAAGATACCTACAGTATATGTTTCCCCTTTTATCTGCGTCTGGTGTTAGCTAGTTAATGGCTCGTAGTTAGTTGTCAAGTCAACACATCCGTCAGTGCTGCTCTGAACCGCATCATCAACAACATGCCAAACGGGAGAACTATACATTTTTGGGGGACATCATTGATGCAATTTCAATGTCGTTTGAGTCGGTTTGTGTATCACCAAATTGGTTCAAGATGATTGTACTGCAACACTGCATCTAAGTTGCTTGACATAGGCATTTTAAAGAGCAGTCAGTCAAGGCGAGCTCATGAATATAAACTCCCAGCCCACTCAGCCTGTCTTTTCAAACTTCCAGGTAGCTAGCGATGAAAAAACAAATTTTGAGCATTACTATCCAAAACAAAAATTATGGGTGATAGTTTAGTCCGTCAAAAGTCTGTTTTACAAGGGAATCAGAATGACTGTTCGGGACCTTTAATTTGTAGAGCAAAATGCCAACCTCTCAGAAAAGGTGCCTAAATGTTTTATTCATACCGCTATAAATGGTTTGTGCTGTGACAGAATCAGGCAACTGGCTTATATTTAATGCTACAGTGGAAAAAAGTGAAGCAAGGGTTTTAGTTAAATTGCTTTTTTGCGCCCATGCTTTGCAAAGGAGCTGAGCTGAGCGCTTGCTGGGTTCTGAATGCTCATTACCCATTGAGTGGTAATTTAGAACAGAATAAAATACACTGTCACAGCTCGCGTCATTCACCGTTTGTAATACAGAAAAAAAACAATCCTCCAAGAGATGTTTTTTACAAAACTCTAAACCCAGTTACAGTTAGGTTATGTTCACTCACAAGTGTAAACCACTTCCCAGATCCCTGAAACACCACCTGCGTGTGTGTGTGTGTCATGCATCCATACGTGTGTATTGATTTTTCTCAGCCTTTCAGTGCACCTCCAGTCAGTCTGGGGCTCCTGTCCCGTCTATGTTCAGGTCAGATCAGGAACCTTCTAGAACAATCTGTTTGCATCCCAAACGGCACTCTATTCCTCATATAGTACACTATTTTTGTCCAGCATAATAAATACATCCTCATAAAAATATGTCAGTTTAAGATAGAGATATCTGGGGTTTTGCACTGGATGCATCTACAAACTATTATGAGACTCTCACGGACACGGTGGTGTTCTCTGTTTTGCTCTTGGACGCCCCACAATAATGTCTGAATGTTCCCTGGTGCCAGTTGAAAAAATGAATGGAGGTACAGTATATATGGAGACTGTTTAGTGCAAAAAAAGGGGTTCAATACATGTTAAAAAAATCAGGATCTTTCAAAGATCTATCAGATATAGGACAGTTACTTTAGAACAAACTTCCTTCAGATTTTTGGGGGGGTACTATCTTTTGTTCCATTTAGTGAATCTATTATTCAATGCGTTTGTATGGCCAATAACAGTAAGGCCACATTTTAGTAAAACATTATTTTTTTTATATTCATGAAAAAATATATACTTTAAGGGGTCTTCAAATTTTAAATCAAATAGCTAAATGATCCTTGATATGACCTTAAACAATTCCATATAGCTTAGTTGAACACGCCCCCCTGAACCCCTTGCTAAGACAGGACTGTAATGGGTTTTAAAAGCACCTTTCGCACCATTCACAAACTCTAGAAGGATAACTCTGCTTCATGTTCAGTGGACTACCTCTGCTCTCTTGTGTTGATCGTGCAAGATCAAATGTGTCTATGCGTGGAGTCAATTAAATAGCCTGTAGGCTACATGCATGGGTGGAGGAGCATGTGCAGTTGTTTTTCCATGGAAATTAACTTCCTAAATATGATAGGCTATAGTTTAGGCTCCGACATTGACTGGAAAAAAAAAAAAAAATTCTGCCTGCAAAATTGTCAGGATCCTATCAAATTAAGGTTGTAAGATTATTTCAAAACAGTTGTGTTTCTGTTTTGTAGGCTATTCGTTATCTATTGTATCCCAGTCTTTTGTCCCCACTCGCTTCAAGATCACCACCATTGTTCCTGTACCCAAGAAAGCGAAGGTAACTGAACTAAATTACTATTGCCACGTAGCACTCACTTCTGTCATCATGAAGTGCTTTGAGAGGCTAGTTAGGGACCGTATCACCTCAACCTTACCCGACAACCTAGACCCACTTGAAGGGGGTTCACCTAGGGGTCATGATAGGGGCTGTACCAAATGTTTGATGTATTATAATAATAGATTTTGCTTATGTTGTATTAATAGAAGGGGAGGGGTTATACGACCCCACCCTCCTTACATTATAAGACCCCTCCCTCCTTACATTTATAGGGTCCTAGACTACACAACATATATTCATTATAGAGGTTTAGTATTGTTCCACAGTTGTTTTCTGGTCTCTTTGCCTCTTATAAAGAGACCCCTCTGAGAAATGTGTGACTGTGAAGACAGAACTCTGCAGGGGAGTGTAAGAGATAAGAGATTAGTCAGACATTCCACTATAAATCAACTTGGACATTTACTGCTAAGCTTTTAGATAGCTATATAAACAAGAGTTTTAGTGTTGAGTAGGCACGGTTTTCGTCTCATGAGTAAAAGATAATGACGTAGGCAGTGACGTCACTAGGGCTGGACTTCGGTTTGATAAAATAACTTGGGACCTTTTCTTTGATGCAGAACTTACTCGGAAACATGCGTGCTATGTTCCTGGTGCCAACTTCTGTCTGCAATTGCAATAATAAAGGTTTTGAATGATTTAATTAAAGATATTTCCATAATGCTAATTTCACCAATGAGCCAACGATTGACAAGGAACAAGGAAACGAACCCCAACACACTACAATTCACATACCGCCCAAACAAATCCACAGAGGAATCAATCGCAATTGCGCTGCCCTATACATTTCCGACATTTAGCAGATGCTCTTAAGCCTTCAACACCATAGTGCCCTCCAAGCTCATCACTAAGCTCAGGGCCCTGGGTCTGAACCCCTCCCTGTGCAACTGGGTCCTGGACTTCCTGACGGGCCGACCCAAAGTGGTGAAGGTAGGCAACAACACCTCCGCCTTGCTGATCCTCGAAACGGGGGCCTCACAGGGGTGCGTGCTCAGCCCCCTCCTGTACTCCCTTTTCACTCATGACTGCGTGGCCACCCATGTCTCCAACTCAAGTTTGCTGGCCACACAACATTGGTAGGCCTGATTACCTTCAATGACGAGACAGCCTACAGGGAGGAGGTGAGAGTCCTGGCTGAGTGGTGCCAGGAATAACTTCTCCCTCAATGTCAACAAAACAAAGGAGCCGAAGTGGAGACGTTCAAAAGCTTCAAGTTCCTCATCGTGCACAGGACTGACGACCTGAAATGGTCCCTTCACACAGACGGTGTGTTGAAAAAAGCGCAACAGCGCCTCTTCAACCTCAGGAGGCTGAAAAAATTTGGTTTGACCCCTAAGCCCCTTATGAAATTCTACAGATGCACCATTGAGAGCATCCTGTCGGGCTGTATCACTGCCTGGTATGGAATTGGCTGAGAAAAGAGAAAAGGGCAGCACAGCTGGCCCTTAAATGTACACGGAGTGCTAACATTCATAATACGCATGCCAATCTCTCATGGCTCAAAGTAGAGGAGAGATTGACTTCATCACTACTTGTTTTTGTAAGAAGTATTAGAATGCTGAATGCACCGAGCTTTCTGTTTAAACTACTAACACTCGGACACCCATGCATACCCCACAAGACATGCCACCAGAGGTCTCTTCACAATCCCAAAGTCCAGAACAGACTACATAGAGCCATGACTACATGGAACTCTATTCCAAATCAAGTAACTGATGCAACCAGTAAAATTAGATTTTAAAAACAGATAAAAAAACACCTTATGGAACAGTGGGGACTGGGAAGACACACACACTTAGGCACAGACAAACGCTTACATGTACACATAAGACACGCACTCTACACACACGTACACATGGATTTTGAATTGTAGATACAGTGTATGTGGTAGTAGACTATGGCCTGAGGGCACACACTTAATGTGTTGTGAAAAGTGTTATGGAATGTAATGTCATGTAATATTTATAATTTTGTATAGCTGCCTTAATGTTGCTGGACCCCAGGAAGAGTGACAGCAGCTAATGGGGATCCTTAAAAAATACAAAAACTGCCTGCCCTCAAGTACGTCTACAGCCCCCAGAGTCACAGGAAGGCCAAGAAGATAAATAAGAACCTCAACCACCCGAGCCACGGCCTGTTCACCCAGCTGGGACAGAGAGCTGGTACCGAGAGACTGATAAACGGCTTCTATATCCAGGCCATCAGACTGTTAAACAATCACCACTAGCTGGCCTCCTCGCAGAACCCTGGCCCGAAATGCTTTCCCTACATACTGTACATAGTCATTGAACATAGGTAACTTTAATAATGTTTACATACTGTTGAACAACTTTATATGTATGTACTGTATTCTAGTCATGGCACATCACTGTACATACATGTTCTATTAATATACTGTCAATACTGTCTATACACACCATTACTTATATATACGCTACCATTCAAAAGTTTGGGTCACTTAGAAATGTCCTTGTTTTTTAAAGAAAAGCAAATTGTACAACACAAGTTTTCAGCTGTGCTAACTTAATTGCGAATGGATTTTCTAATGATCAATTAGCCTTTTAAAATGATAAACTTGGATTAGCTAACACAACGTGCCATTGGAACACAGGAGTGATGGTTGCTGATAATGGGCCTCTGTACGCCTATGTAGATATTCCATTAAAAATCAGCCGTATCCAGCTACACTAGTCATTTACAACATTAACGATGTCTACACTGTATTTCTGATCAATTTGATGTTATTTTAACAGATAACAAATGTGCTTTTCTTTCAAAAACAAAGATATTTCTAAGTGACCCCAAACTTTTGAACGGCAGTGTGTACAGTTGAAGTCAGAAGTTTACATACACCTTAGCCAAATACAAATAAACTCAGCGTTTCATAAGTCCTGACATTTAATCCTAGTAAAGATTCTGTGTCTTAGGTCAGTTAGGATCACTACTTTATTTTAAGAATGTGAAATGTCAGAATAATAGAGAGAATTATTTATTTCAGCTTTTGTTTCTTTCATCACATTCCCAGTGGGTCAGAAGTTTACATACACTCAATTAGTATTTGGTAGCATTGCCTTTAAATTGTTTAACTTTGGTCAAACGTTTTGTGTAGCCTTCCACAAGCTTCCCACAATAAGTTGGGTGAATTTTGGCCCATTCCTCCTGACAGAGCTGGTGTAACTGAGTCAGGTTTGTAGGCCTCCTTGCTCGCACACGCTTTTTTAGTTCTGCCCACAAATTCTTTATAGGACTGAGGTCGGGGCTTTGTGATGGTCACTCCAATACCTTGACTTTGTTGTCCTTAAGCCATTTTGCCACAAATTTGGAAGTTTGCTTGGGGTTATTGTCCATTTAGAAGACCCATTTGTGACCAAGCTTTAACTTCCTGACTGATGTCTTGAGATGTTGCTTCAATATATCCACATAATTTTCCTTCTCATGAAGCCATCTATTTAAATATGTTTTGATTTATTTAACACTTTTTTGGTTACTACATGATTCCATATGTGTTCCTTTATAGTTTTGATGTCTTCACTATTAATCTACAATGTATAAAATAGTAAAAATAAAGAAAAACCCTTGAATGAGTAGATGTGTCCAAACTTGACTGGTACTGTATATAAAAATGTATGGGACATTGTTTTTTTTACCAGTGATGTTTTACTCACTCAAAAGGCAATTTTACATTGGAATCAGAATAACTGTTTGGGACCTTTTTAAGTGTGTGTGATCGTGTCAGTTTGAATCTGTGGAGAGTGAAACGTCTCATCAAAACCACACCCATAGTTATCATATTTCTCAGCATACTGCAGGTAGATTTTTATTTTCAGGATCTTTTTTTATTATCTGTGTTTTTGCCTGTAAATTGTTTGATTAATCTTGCTACACACAGATAAATACGATTCATTTTTCTAAAATAATCCAATCAGTTAGTTTGAGTTATTGCAACCGTTACTGAAATTGTTGTTGCAATTTAAATGGTTTAGGTTGTCTTCTTTTATACTTATGTGTTTAATCCACTATGTAGGTGAATGAAAATGCCTAGTTTTGGGTAGCCTATCTCTGGCTGGATTCTAATATGAATTGCATATCACTTTGCAAGCCAGTGTACTGTGCCTTGAAGATATACAGTGCCTTGTGTAAAGTATTTAGCCCCCTACTTTGGCTTTTGTCCTATTTTGTTGCCTTACAACCTGGAATTAAAATAGATTTTGGGGGGCTTTGTATCATTTGATTTACACAAAATGCTTACCACTTTGAAGATGCAAAATGTTTTTTATTGTGAAACAAACAAGACAAAAAAAACTGAAAACTTGAGAGTGCATAACTATTTACCCCTCCAAAGTCAAGACTTTGTAGAGCCACCTTTTGCAGCAATTACAGCTGCAAGTCTCTTGGGATATGTCTCTATAAGCTTGGCACATCTAGCCACTGGGATTTTTGCCCATTCTTCAAGGCAAAACTGCTCCAGCTCCTTCAAGTTGGATGTTCCTGCTGGTATACGGTAATCTTTAACTAATACCACAGAATCTTCAATTGGATTGAGGTCTGGGCTTTGACTAGGCCATTCCAAGACATTTAAATATTTCCCCTTAAACCACTCGAGTGTTGCTTAGGGTCATTGTCCTGCTGTAAGGTGAACCGCTGTCCCAGTCTCAAATCTCTGGAAGACTGAAACAGGTTTCCCTCAAGATTTTCCCTGTATTTAGCTCCATCCATCATTCCTTCAATTCTGACCAATTTTCCAGTCCCTGCAGATGAAAATCATCCCCATGATGCTGCCACCACCATGCTTCACTGTGGGGATGATGTTCTCAGGGTGATGAGAGGTGTTGGGTTTGTGCCAGACATAGCGCTTTCCTTGATGGCCAAAAAGGTACCTTTTAGTCTGGAATTGTGATACAGTGAAATAATCTGTCTGTAAACAATTGTTGGAAAAATTACTTGTGTCATGCACAAGGTAGATGTCCTAAATGACTTGCCAAAACTACAGTTTGTTAACAAGACATTTGTGGAGTGGTTGAAAAACTAGTTTTAATGACTCCAACCTAATTGTATGTAAACTTCCGACTTCAACTGTATATAAACTCAGGCAAAAAAGAAATCCCCTTTTCAGGACCCTGTCTTTCAAAGATAATTTGTAAATATCCAAATAACTTCACAGATATTCATTGTAAAGGGTTTAAACACTGTTTCCCATGCTTGTTCAATGAACCATAAACAATTAATGAACATGTACCTGTGGAACGGTCGTTAAGACACTAACAGCTTACAGACGGTAGGCAAATAAGGTCACAATTATGAAAACTTAGGACACTAAAGAGGCCCTTCTACTGACTCTGAAAAACACCAAAAGAAAGATGCCCAGGGTCCCTGCTCATCCGCGTGAACGTGCCTTAGGCATGCTGCAAGAAGGCATGCGGACCACAGAAGTGGCAAGGGCAATAAATTGCAATTTCCGTACTGTGAGACGCCAAAGATAGCACTACAGGGAGACAGGACAGACAGCTGATCATCCTCACAGTGGCAGACCACGTGTAACAACACCTGCACAGGATTGGTACATCCGAACATCACACCTGCGGGACAGGTACCGGATGGCCGAAGTTACACCAGGAACGCACAATCCTTCCATCAGTGCTCTGACTGTCCACAATAGGCTGAAAGAGGCTGGACTGAGGGCTTGTAGGCCTATTGTAAGGCAGGTTCTCACCAGACATCACCGGCAACAACGTCACCTATCGGCACAAACCCACTTTCGCTGGACCAGACAGGATTGGCAAAAAGTGCTCTTCACTGATGAGTCACAGTTTTGTCTCACCAGGGGTGATGGTCGGATTCGCGTTTATCGTCAAAGGAATGAGCGTTACACCGAGGCCTGTACTTTGGAGCGGGATCGATTTGGAGGTAGAGGGTCCGTCATGGTCTGGGGCAGGACTGAGCTTGTCGTCATTGCAGGCAATCTCAACGCTGTGCATTACAGGGAAGACATCCTCCCTTCCTGCAGGCTCATCCTGACATGACCCTTCAGCATGACAATGCCGCCATACTGCTCGTCCTGTGCATGATTTCCTGCAAGACAGGAATGTCAGTGTTCTGCCATGGCCAGCAAAGAGCCCGGATCTCAATCCCATTGATCACGTCTGGGACCTGTTGGATCGGAGGGTGAGGGCTCGGGCCATTCCCCACAGAAATGTCCGGGAACTTGCAGGTGCCTTGGTGGAAGAGTGGGGTAACATCTCATAGCAAGAACTGGCAAATCTGGTGCAGTCCATGAGGAGGAAATGCACTGCAGTACACTGCAGCTGGTGGCAACACCAGATACTGACTGTTACTTTTGATTTTGACCCACCCTTTGTTCAGGGACACTTTATTCCATTTCTGTTAGACACATGTCTGTGGAACGTGTTCAGTTTATGTTTCAGTTGTTGAATGTTGTTATGTTCATACAACTATTTACACATGTTAATTTTACTGAAATTAACCCAGTTGACAGTGAGAGGACGTTTCTTTTTTTGCTGAGTTTATATATATATATATATATATATATACTGTATATATATATATATATATATATATATATATATATATATATATATATATATATATATATATATATATATATATATACTGTATATATACACTTTTGCCTAGATGACAGCTTGGCACACTCTTGGAATTCTCTCAACCAGCTTCATCTGGAACGCTTTTCCAACAGTATTGAAGGAGTTCCCACATATGCTAAGCACTCGTTGGCTCAAACCATCTCAATTGGGTTGAGGTCGGGTGATGATGAAGGCCAGGTCATCTGATGCAGCACTCCATCACCCTCCTTCTTGTTCAAATAGCTCTTACACAGCCTGAAGGTGTTGGGTCATTGTCATGTTGAAAAACAAATGACAGTCCCACTAAGCACAAACCAGATTTGATGGCGTATCGCTGCAGAATCCTGTGGTAGCCATGCTGGTTAAGTGTGCCTTGCATTCTAAAAAATTACAGACAGTGTCACCAGCAAAGCACCCCCACACCTTATCCTCCATGCTTCACGGTGGGAACCACACATGCAGAGATAATCCGTTCACTTACTCTGCGTCTCACAAAGACACTGCGGTTGGAACCAACAATCGCACATTTGGACTCATCAGACCAAAGGACAGATTTCCACCAGTCTAATGTCCATTGCTCATTGTTTCTTGGCCCAAGCAAGTCTCTTCTTTAGTAGTGGTTTATTTGCAGCGATTAGACCATGAGGCCCGATTCATGCAGTGTCCTCAGAATAGTTGATGTTGAGATGTGTCTGCTACTTGGACTCTGAAGCATTTATTTGGGCTGCAGTTTTTGAGGCTGGTAACTCTAATTAACTTTTATTCTGCAGCAGAGGTAACTCTGGGTCTTCCTTTTCTGTGGCAGTCCTCGTGAGAGCCTGTTTCATTATAGCACTTGATGGTTTTTGAGACTGCACTTGAAGATTTTCTGGATTGACTGACCTCATGTCTTAAAGTAATTATGGACTGTTGTTTCTCATTGTTTATTTAAGCTGTTCTTGCCATATTATGGACTTGGTCTTTTACCAAATAGGGCTATATTCTTTATACCATCCCTACCATGTCACAACACAACTGATTGGCTCAAACGCATTAAGAAGGAAAGAAATTCCACAAATTCACTTTTAACAAGGCACACCTGTTAATGTAAATGCATTCCAGGTGACTACCTCATGAATCTGGTTGAGAGAAAACCAAAAGTGAGCAAAGCTGTCATCAAGGCAAAGGGTGGCTACTTTGAAGAATCTCAAAAATGAAATACATTTTGATTTGTTGAACACGTTTTTGGTTACAACATGATTCCATATGTGTTCTTTCATACGTAGTTTTGATGTATTCACTATAATTTTACAATGTAGAAAATAGTAAAAATAAAAAACCTTGGACTGGTACTGTATATACTGTATATATGTATATATATATATATCTGTACCAATAGCCATGTGAGAATCTCTGGTATTTTAACCTATTTCTTAGGCAATTATTTCACATTTTGAACTTGACTAGGGTGTCAAAATTGCTGGCATGGGGCTGCAAAGTGAGCTGCATCACATACACCTAAAATAACATTGAGGGTTCAGGACTAGTTCTTGTAAGTCAGCAGCAGCAGGCAGGTGTGGTATAAAAATCAGTCCCGCACAGACCTCTACTGTGAACATCAATTGTACTGAACAAAAATATAAATTCAACATGCAACAATTTCAAAGATTTTAGTTACAGTTCATATAAGGAAATCAGTCAATTTAAATGAATTAATTAGACCCTAATCTATGGATTTCACATGACAGATATGCATCTGTTGGTCACTGATACCTTAAAAGTTAGGGGTGTGGGGTTAGGGGTGTGGATCAGAAAACCAGTCAGTATCTAGTGTGACCACCATTTACCTCATACAGCGCAACAAATATCCTAACATCCTAACATGCTTAATGGGTGACATATCTGGTGAGTATGCAGGCCATGAAAGAACTGGGACATTTTCAGTTTCCAGGAATTGTGTAAAGACAACGTTGACATCAGCAAACCGCTCGCCCCCATGATTCCATACACTTGGCCATTTGGAGGTACTGGCAAATTCTCTAAAACGACGTTAGAGCCCGCTTATGGCCTTTTTATTGTCCCCAGCACAAGGTGCATCTGTGTAATTATCATGCTGTTTAATCAGTTTATTGATATGACACACCTGGCATGTGGATGGATTATCTTGGCAAAGGATAAATGCTCACTAACAGGGATGTAAACAAATTTGTGCACAACATTTGAGAGAAATAAGCTTTTTGTGCATATGGAGTGCCGGGTTTCATTTTATTTCCCCCAGCAGCAGTAGAAGTCAAAATAGAGGACAGCCATTAGGGAAGATGATGTGCATCAGAGACAAGCAGCACATCTTTGTCATGACCCCATCACAATGTCCCAATTCACGGTCATTAGCTGTGTGTTCCATCATCACCAAGGTGCCCAAGACTGTGACAAATCAATTGTCAAGAGAGTGCTATGAGGATATGATTGGGGGAAGCACGGACGAAATGCAGCAATAATCAAGCAATAATCAAGCGCACCCACATAAAATGTGATTAAGTCCTCTTGAGCGAAGAATAAGGGCTGAAATTTAATAAAAAACAAACCCTCCTCGCTAATTGCAAATGTGAGGCCTGGCGCTGAAGAGCCAACCCCTTTTTCTCATACCGCTTCCCCTCTCCTCCTTGCCTATTTGTGGAAAGACAGAGAGCGCGTCCCTAAAGACACATATCCTTAATTTCTCCAACTCCCCATCAGCACTTTTCTATGTTTTCAGAGATGCTAACTCTTAGGTGAATCTAGGCAGCTTCCTAGCAAGACAGTTGACACCAACACTTGTTTGGTTCCTGCGGCGTAGCACAGCTGGCAAATGTGACAGCATATAAATCGTAATGGTCAAATACAAACACTCCAAGTGCACATACAGACACAAACAACAAGATAATCAGTTGAGATAATCACACACCCCAACAAGTAGATGTACATGCTAATGTATGTCTGTGTCTCAAATAGCACCCTATGCCCTATATAGTGCACTACACTGTAAAAATGTCCTGTTATTTTACAGTAACTTACAGTCAGAGAGTTGTCTATAATTACCGTAAAAAAAGGTACAGCGTGTTAGCGTTCTGTGTTTTACGGCATCCAATACTGTTACTGTAATATTTTTTACCATTGTTTTTTCAATCACTGACAAGCAACTGGCTGCCTGTAAGTTACCATAAAACAACAGTACAGTGCATTACTGTAATCGTATGACGGTAATTGTAACAAATTAAATGATATGTTCTTGTTCTTGTTCATCGACCTTAGCTTATTGCACTGACTGTAAGTCGCTCTGGATAAGAGCATCTGCTAATTGACCAGAATGTAAATGTGAAAAATGAAGACACACTGCTGGGTATTATTTTAATGAGCTCCGCCCCCAAACAAGGCCACATTTGATCAAAATACAAATAGTTAGAGGGTGGCACACATTAAAATAATACCCTACAGTGTGCTTTGCAACTGTTCATTTTTACATTTACATTTTGGTCATTTAGCAGATGCTCTTATCCAGAGCGACTTACAGTCAGTGCAATAAGCTAAGGTCGATGAACATGGACATATCAGAGTCATAGCAAATAAAAATATTATGTCCACAGCTTTGTCTCTGTGTACCCCTCCATTATCAGGCTGCACACTGGCCAAGTGATCAAATCTATCTAGACTTCGTTTATTAAAGGGTTTGTCTGGGGATCTGAATGTTCCTGCCAGTGACTGTGTTGCCCCTGACAATTTTGATCCCTTTAACACTCAATGTCCTAATGCATTCCCTGCAGACAGCCACCATGCACCAGCCATGCGCCAGACAGTCATCCTTTTGGCTAGGCCTTATTGAACTCACCATAGAGAGAGAGAGAGAGAGAAACACAATCCCTGCATCCTCCTCTCTGTAGCACAGTGGAGGAGAGGGCTCAACTTTTCAGTACAGTACGTCTCATATGGCTTCCTATTTACTTATATACTAATATAGAGCACTACATTTGACCAGAGCACTGTAGTAGCAGTAGCAGTAGCAGCGGTAGCAGTAACAGTAGTAGCAGTAGTAGCAGTAACAGTAGTAGCAGTAGCAGTAGCAGCTGTAATAAAAGAGCACTGTACTGTATATGGAATAGGTTGCCATTTTGGAAGTAACTTATAGTGCATTCAGAAAGTATTCAGACCCCTTGACCTTTTCCACATTTTGTTACGTTACAGCCTTATTCTAAAATTGATTAAACCGTTTTTTTTACTCATCAATATCCCGTAATGACAAAGCAAAAACAGTTTCTTAGAAATGTTTGCAAATTTATAACAAATACAAAACTGAAAAATTATATTTACATAAATATTCAAACCCTTTACTGAGTACTTTGTTGAAGCACCTTTGGCAGTGTTGATGCTACAAGCTTGGCACACCTGTATTTGGAGAGTTTCTCCCATTCTTCTCTGCAGATCCTCTCACGCTCTGTCAGGTTGGATGGGGAGCATCGCCGCATAGCTATTTTCAGATCTCTCCAGAGATGTTCGATCGGGTTCAAGTCCGGGTTCTGGCTGGGCCACTCAAGGACGTTCAGAGACTTGTCCCGAAGTCACTCCTGCATTGTCTTGGCTGTGTGCTTAGGGTCATTGTCCTGTTGGAAGGTGAACCTTCGCAACAGTCTGAGGTCCTGAGTGCTCTGGAGCGGGTTTTTATCAAGGATCTCTCTGTACTTTGCTCCATTCATCATGCGCCCGGTCCTGACTAGTCTCCCAGTCCCTGCTGCTGAAAAACATCCCCACAACATGATGCTGCCACTACCATGCTTCATCGTAGGGATGGTGCCAGGTTTCCTCCAGACGTGACGCTTGGCATTCAGGCCAAATAGTTCAATCTTTGTTTCATCAGACCAGAGAATCTTGTTTCTCATGGTCGGAAAGTCCTTAAGGTGCCTTTTTGGCAAACTCCAAGCGGGCTGTCATGTTCCTTTTACTGAGGAGTGGCTTCCGTCTGGCCACTACCATGAAGGCCTGATTGGTGGAGTGCTGCAGAGATGGTTGTCCTTCTGGAAGGTTCTCCCATCTCCACAGACAAACTCTAGATCTCTTTCAGAGTGACCATCGGGTTCTTGGTCACCTCCCGGCCAGCTCTAGGAAGAGTCTTGGTGGTTACAAACTTCTTCCATTTAAGAATGCTGGAGTCCACTGTGTTCTTGGGGTCCTTCAATGCTGCAGATTTGGTACCCTTCCTCAGATCTGTGCCTTGACACAATCCTGTCTCGGAGCTCTACGGACAATTCCTTCGACCTCATGGCTTTGTTTTTGCTCTGACATGTACTGTCAACTGTGGAACCTGTTATAGACAGGTGACTGTCTTTCCAAATCATGTCCAATCAAATTAATTTACCCCAGGTGGATTCTAATCAAGTTGTAGAAACATCTCAAGGACGATCTATGGAAACAGGATGCACCAGAGCTCAATTCCGAGTCTCATAGCAAACTCCTGAATACTAATTTAAATTAGGTATTTCTAAAAACCTGTTTTCACTTTGTCATTATGGAGTATTGTGTGTAGATTGATGAGAAAAAAAATATTTAATCAATTTTAGAGTAAGGATGTAACGTAGCAAAATGTGGAAGAATACTTTCCGAAATGCACTGTATGTCTTATTGGTTAAAATAATAAAGAAAAAAATAGCTGTCTCTCCCTCAGTGGCCAATCAAGACACGACTCACCTAGCAATGTTTTGCCTGCTTTGAGGAGAGAGAGGAGAAAGCAGCTCAGTATTAGAGAGGATTTCTACTTATTTGTATGTGGACACTCACCGCTAACTGACAGACAGTTCCCCACACATCTTTCCATCCCCTCCTCAGGACATTGCAGTTGTTTTTCATATGGCCTTCATTATTCCCACACACACACGCACACACACGCACACACACACATACACACCCATACACACAGACAGTGGTGATGTATGTTCAGCTCTTTTCGGACAGGACCGTTGATGTACTAACAAAATTAACACTAATTACATCCAAAAGGCGGGGAGTCATGAACATTTCTGAGTGATCATCTTTAATGAACTATAAATAAATTATCCCTGACTGTACTGGTATTGAATGCATTAGAAGGCACACTGCATAGAGATGTAGCCATTTACAAAGGATTATGTCTGTTAGAGCATTGAGTGGTCTTCCTAGTAGGTTTAGCCTATCAATATTGGCCATCGAATATGATGTTATGGCTTTTATGTCAATCAGGCTTTTCCTGACACTGCTGGAATCAAATGCATTACAAGTATCAGAAGTGCACTCCACATGGAGTTGTAGCCATAGCCCCAAAGGAAGCTGTCTGTAACACCATAGATTGGTCTACCTAACAGGTTCAACCTTTGATGCTGATCGGTATTGCCCATCTGATTTGGTTTTATGACTTCTGTGTCAGTCTTGTTGTTCCCATGTGGCCTAACACACTGTGTCTTCCCCTATAGTGTTTGATGTTGGGATAATGACCCGTGACCTGTTATCACTTTTATCTCCCGGCTTTGGAAAGGGACCAGTCACCATATGCTCAGTGGCTCACACACTCTTAAGCGACTGTGATATATTAGCTCTTGCCAAACAAGTCAATGGCCAAATTAGCACTCTGACCGCAGGCTAAATTAAATGTATGTGCTTGTACTTGCAGAGTGCCTCCTTCCGACATGTAAGTGGTTTCTTCTCCTGTAGTGAGGTGTTGTTTATTTCCTCCCTACTTCCTGATTTCTCCAAACACCACACACCCTGATCATGACACTCACATGTATAATGCACATTTAAAATCTATAATATTACTATTACTCTGTTACGCCAGGTTCTTTCCTGCAGTCTCCATCACCCATGGGAAGTGTAAACCGCCTGTTTCATTGTGTACTTTTGTATGGTTGGTGGGTTGTCGTTAACTTAATCCTGATTCCTGATTAGGAGAGTAAAAACTCAATGGGAACTTTGACTCCCTACCTAATTAGAGGCTCTGATGTTTACCAGAGGATGGACAGTTTGCTCCCATCAAGTGGCAAGCCTTGCAATCAGCCAGCAGCTTTTTAATTAGGGATTCATTTGCTAGGCACAGTTTTGATTAGATTTGGACCCGGTACCTTTCGCACTGCTCAACTTAATGTTGTGAAATACAGAGGGGAACAAGGGGAGATGGGGTCAGATGTGTGTAGGGGAGGGGTAATTCCTGACATGCAGAAGGACACCAGTGATGAAGTATTTTTTATGTCCCCTGCTGTTTTGTATTTGTCTAATTGAGATAATCATTGTGATCGGAACTCAATAGCCTGTTATTGCCAGTGCAAATCAGCTGACAACTAGACCGTGACTCCAAACCACCCCTTGGGTGCTGTCCTGCAGGACTACTAGAGTTCTTTGTAAATAGAGTATATCACCACCAACAAGCCTTGCTGACTTAATGCAGTACTCCTTGTCTGTCACTTACTGGGAGTCTACCTCACATGCTCACTCAGAGGGAGTTTACCTCATCAATAATGGCTACCTCATAAATTCAGTAATGGCTACCTCATATGCTTCATAATGGCTACCTTCAGTGGTGTAGTTAGTGGAGGGAAAACACGTAAATGCTGTTTACGCACCTTTTTTATTTCGCTTACCTACTGATCTCTGAAAAACACATTGAGAATAAGTCGTTCAAATGAGATACTAAGTCGTCCAAACAAGTTATTTAGTCGTTTGAATGTCTTATTATCTGTTCAAATGACTTAATTAGGCCTCATTTTTATGCAGCGCCAGTTGTGCTTTTGAGACCATTGCTGCAGCCATTCATTCACTAATTCCATCCATTGATATGATTATTCATTGACAGTTCTTTGATAGAGCTGCTTATGAATGCCAGAGTATGTAAGTGGGCCAACAATATCAGACGGTTTTACCAATTTGACTTCCGATTCTGCCACTTATCCACATTGCTCCAAATGTAAAATGTTGTCAGTGTTATTTGACCTCAGGTTTGCCCCTACTGCTCAGCATCATCATTCCGAAGGTTGCATGTTCAATCCCAATAGTATTATTATTTATTTTTTTACCCTATCCAAAACCTTAACCCTTAAAATGGTAACCTGGAGTTGCTACATACTTTTTTTGACTTATAAAATAATATGTACAAATTGATTATTAAAGAATATAACGTATAAATGCCTCACGAGCTTATCTTAACTGTCATACCACATCAGAACCCAACATATAATCTTGCTTTACTCAAATGTTTATAAACAAAGTAAATGTAAACACCATTTTTGCCTCAAAACATGATTAAAACTACTCTGAACAAAAAAATAAGTGCAGCATGCAACAATATTTTTTTTTTACTGAGTTACATTTCACATACGGAAATCAGTCAATTTAAATAAATTCATGACTAGGAATACAGATACCTATCTCTTGGTCACAGATACCGTTTAAAAAAGGTAGGGGCGTGGATCAGAAAACCAGTCAGTATCTGGTGTCCACAATTTGCCTCATGCGGCGCAACACATGTCCTTCGCATAGAGTTGATCAGGCTGTTGATTGTGACCTGTGGAATGTTGTCCCACTCCTCTTCAATGTTTCCTGGATATTGGTGGGAACTGGAACACGCTGTCATACACATCGATCCCGAGCATCCCAAACAGGCTCAATGGTTGACATATCTGGTGAGTATGCAGGCCATGGAAGAACTGGGACATTTTCAGCTTCCAGGAATTGTGTACAGATCCTTGCGACATGGGGCTGTGAATTATCATGCTCAAACATGAGGTGAAGGCGGCAGATGAATGGCACGACAAAGGGCCCCAGGATCTCATCACGGTATCTCTGTGCATTCAACTTGTCATCGATAAAATGCAATTGCGTTCATTGTCTGTAGTTTATGCCTGCCCATACCATAACCCCACCACCACCATGGGGCAGTCTGTTCACAACTTTGACATCAGCAAATCGCTCACCCACACGACACTATACACACTGTCCAGTACACTGTCCAGTACAGTTGAAACCGGGATTCATCCGTGAAGAGCACACTTGTCCAGCGTGCCAGTGGCCATCAAAGGTGACATTTTCCGAACTGCATTCAGGTCTACACCCTTGTGACGACGACGAGCACCCTGATGAGCTTCACTGAGACGGTTTCTGACAGTTTGTACAGAAATTCTTTGGTTGTGCAAACCCACAGTTTAATCAGCTGTCTGGTTGGCTGGTCTCAGAAGATCCTGCAGGTGAAGAAGCTGGATGTAGAGGTCCTGGACTGGGGTGGTTACACGTGGGCAGGGGTTGTGAGGTCGATTGGACATACTGCCAAATTCTCTAAAACAATATTGGAGGTGGCTTATGGTACAGAAATTAACATTCAATTCTCTGACAACAGCTCTTATTGACATTCCTGCAGTCAGCATGCCAATTGCACGCTCCCTCAAAACTTGAGACATCTGTCACAAAACTGCACATTTTAGAGTGGCCTTTTATTGTCCCCACCACCTATGTAATGATCATGCTGTTTAATCATGTCACGTTCCTGACCTGTTTTCCTTTGTTATGTATTTGTTTTAGTTGGTCAGGGCGTGAATTGGGTGGGTTAGTCTAGGTTTCTATTTCTATGTGGGGTTTTGTGTTCGGCCTGGTATGATTCTCAATCAGAGACAGGTGTGTGTCGTTTGTCTCTGATTGAGAGTCATACTAAGGCAGCCAGGGTTTCACTGGTGGTTTGTGGGTGTTTGTTCCTGTGTCAGCGTTTGGGCCACACAGGACTGTTGCAGGTTAGTCAGGTTTGTTGTTTTGTTAATTTGTAGTGTTTGTTTGTTTGCCATTAAATAATGAACACTTACCAATCCGCATCTTGGTCCGATCCATGCTCCTCCTCGTCTGAGGAGGAGAACGACATTGACAACCTTTACAGAAACACCCACCAAACCAGGACCAAGCGGATTGGAAAAGGACGGCAAGAACAAAAGCAATGGAGAGAAGAGGAATGGACATGGGAGCAAATATTCAACGGAGAAGGACCCTGGGCTAAGGTGGGAGAGAATTGCCGCTCTCGGGAGGAGAAGGAGGCAGCCACAGCCCAGGAGCGCTGGTATGAGGAGGCAGCACGTAAGAGAGGCTGGAAGCCCGAGAGGCTCACCCAAGAATTTCTTGGGGGGGGGCTAAAGGGGAGTGTGGCGAAGCCGGGTTGGTTACCTGAGCCAACTCCCCGGGCTTACCGTGGAGTGAGAGGGCGTCGTACTGGTCAGACACCGTGTTATGCGGTAAAGCGCACGGTGTCCCCAGTACGCGTGCTTAGCCCAGTGCGGGCTATTCCACCTTGCCGCACTGGTAGGGCTAGGTTGGGCATCGAGCCGGATGCCATGAAGCCGGCCCAACGTATCTGGCCTCCAGTACGTCTCCTCGGGCCGGCGTACATGGCACCAGCCTTACAGGTGGTGTCCCCGGTTCGCCTGCATAGCCCAGTGCGGGTTATTCCACCTCGCCGCACTGGCAGGGCTACGGGGACCACTCAACCTGGTAAGGTTGGGGAGGCTTGGTGCTCAAGAGCGCGTGTCCTCCTTCACGGTCCGGCATATCCGGCGCCACCTTCCCACCCCAGCTCAGTACCACCAGTGCCTACTCCACGCACCAGGCTTCCAGTGCGTTTCCAGAGCCCTGTTCCTCCTCCACGCACTCTCCCTATGGTGCGTGTCTCCAGCTCAGTGCCTCCAGTTCCGGTACCACGCACCAGGCCTACTGTGCGCCTCAGCAGGTCAGAGTCGGCCGTCTGCCCAACGCCGCCTGCACTGCCTGCCTGCCCAGCACCATCTGAGCCATCCGTCTGCCCAGCGCCGTCTGAGCCATCCGTCTGCCCAGCGCCGTCTGAGCCATCCGTCTGCCCAGCGCCGTCTGAGCCATCCGTCTGCCCAGCGCCATCTGAGCCATCCGTCTGCCCAGCGCCATCTGAGCCATCCGTCTGCCACGAGCCTTCAGAGCCGCCCGTCTGTACCGAGCCATTAGAGCCGTCCGTCAGTCAGGAGCCGCTAGAGCCGTCCGTCAGTCAGGAGCTGCCAGAGACGCCAGCCAGTCAGGAGCTGCCAGAGACGCCAGCCAGTCAGGAGCTGCCAGAGACGCCAGCCAGTCAGGAGCTGCCAGAGACGCCAGCCAGTCAGGAGCTGCCAGAGACGCCAGCCAGTCAGGAGCTGCCAGAGACGCCAGCCAGTCAGGAGCTGCCAGAGACGCCAGCCAGTCAGGAGCTGCCAGATCCGCCAGCCAGTCAGGAGCTGCCAGAACTGCCCTTCAGTCATGAGCTGCCCTCCAGTCATGAGCTGCCCTCCAGTCATGAGCTGCCCTCCAGTCATGAGCTGCCCTCCAGTCATGAGCTGCCCTCCAGTCATGAGCTGCCCTCCAGTCATGAGCTGCCCTCCAGTCCGGAGCTGCCCCTTATCCTGGTGCTGCCCCTTATCCTGGTGCTGCCCCTTATCCTGGTGCTGCCCCTTATCCTGGTGCTGCCCCTCAGTCAACTGCTACCCCTCAGTCTGTTACTGCCTTTTGGAATAGCGGGATTGACATGGAGGGTGAATATTGGGAGGAGGCCACGGAAGCGGTGGTTGACTATGGTGGGGTGGGGACCACGACCAGCGCCAGAGCCGCCACCGTGGACAGACGCCCACCCAGACCCTCCCCTAGACTTTGTGCTGGTGCGCCCGGAGTTCGCACCTTAAGGGGGGGGTTCTGTCACGTTCCTGACCTGTTTTCCTTTGTTATGTATTTGTTTTAGTTGGTCAGGGCGTGAATTGGGTGGGTTAGTCTAGGTTTCTATTTCTATGTGGGGTTTTGTGTTCGGCCTGGTATGATTCTCAATCAGAGACAGGTGTGTGTCGTTTGTCTCTGATTGAGAGTCATACTAAGGCAGCCAGGGTTTCACTGGTGGTTTGTGGGTGTTTGTTCCTGTGTCAGCGTTTGGGCCACACAGGACTGTTGCAGGTTAGTCACGTTTGTTGTTTTGTTAATTTGTAGTGTTTGTTTGTTTGCCATTAAATAATGAACACTTACCAATCCGCATCTTGGTCCGATCCATGCTCCTCCTCGTCTGAGGAGGAGAACGACATTGACAACCTTTACAAATCAGCTTCTTGATATGCCACACCTGTCAGGTAGATGGATTATCTTGGCAAAGGAGAGATGCTCACTAACAGATATTTAAACAAATGTGTGCACAAAATTTGAGTATCGAACATTTCTGGGATTTTTTATTTCTGCTCATCAAATATGGGACAAACACTTTACATGTTGCATTTAGATTTTTGTTCAGTATATAATGTTTATGGATTGTCACTCCTTGCATCCATAGCACTTTCTTATTGTTTCAACTGCTGATTGCCCCTTTAATTTAAGCATCTGGAATTAATAATGAAGGAAGGTGCTGAGTAGGAGGAGCAACCAAGGGTGTCAAAAACACTTTGAAATGTTACCTTTGGAGAAACATGGATACATGTCAGAATCTGAAGTCAAATTGGTAAAACCGTGAGATCATGTTGGCCCACGCATGCTTTTGCATTCAAACGCAGCCCTATCAAAAACTGATGAATAATAATAACTGTCCATGAATAATCATATCAATGGATGGAATCAGTGAATTAATGGCTGCATCAACGGTCCGACAAGCACAACTGGCACTGCATAACAAATGACACCTTATTAAAAAAATAAAAATAAATAACAATTAAGTCGTTTGAACAAGATAATAAGTAATTCAAATGAGATACTAAGTTCCAAGAGTCAAATTTTGTTATATATTTTTTTGCCTTGGGCTTCAGGACTTCTGTATATGCTCAATAATGGTTTGGTAGATACATATGCAATGCAATATGAAAATGGTGCCGCTATCATGAAGCATTATTGCTGTGAAGTCAAAATTGCCTGTTGTGGCTAGCCCCTTGATGTTTGACACATTAATTAATGTAGAAGGTGAGAATGTAAATGGACGGTTGAACTCTTCAGGCTTTGTTAGATCACTGTATACATTTTAAATGATAAGTTACCTATTACTTAGTACCTTATATATTTTTTTAAAGTTCTGTCATCTTCATTCAAATGAATGAAAACAGTATGGATGGTTATACTGCATTTGTTGTACAGTTATAATGTCCTGATTTGTTAAAGCAGGTGAATAGTATGTAATGTTGGGCGGCAGGTAGCCTAGTGGTTAAGGAGTTGGGCCATTAACCGAAATATCACAGGTTTGAATACCTTAATCTACAAAGTGGAAAAATCTGATGTGTCCTTGAGCAAGGCACTTAAAACTTCCCTGTGATATGTGGGACGCTAGCGTTTGGTATTGGTTTCACATGGCCAACATCCAGTGAAAATGCAGAGCGCCAAACTCAAATAAATTACAATAAAAATTTAACTTTCATGAAATCACACATGCAATACACCAAATTAAAGCTACACTTGTTGTGAATCCAGCCAACCTGTCAGATTTCAAAAAGGCTTTACGACAAAAGCACACCAAACGATTATGTTAGGTCAGTACATAGCCACAGAAAAACACAGCCATTTTTCCAGCCAAAGAGAGGAGTCACAAAAAGCATAAATAAAGATAAAATGAATCACTAACCTTTGATGATCTTCATCAGATGACACTCATAGGACTTCATGTTACACAATACATGTATGTTTTGTTCGATAAAGTTCATAGTTATATCCAAATATCTCAGTTTACATTGGCGCGTTACGTTCAGTAATGTTTTGCTTCCAAAACATCCGGTGATTTTGCAGAGAGCCACATCAATTTACAGAAATACTCATCATAAATGTTGTTGAAAATACATGTGTTATGCATGGAACTTTATCTAAACTTTTCCTTAATGCAACCGCTGTGTCGAATTTCAAAAAAGCTTTACCGAAAAACCACACCATGCAATAATCTGAGTACAGCGCTCAGAGCCCAAACAAGCCGAAGTCAGATATAGCATTATAAATATTCACTTACCTTTGATGATCTTCATCCGAATGCACTCCCAGGAATACCAGTTCCACAATAAATGTTTGATTTGTTCGATAAAGTCCATCATTTATGTCCAAACACCTCCTTTTGTTCACGCGTTTAGTACACAATCCAAACTGATGACGCGTTGGCAGGTCCAGGCGAAAGTTCAGACGAAAGTCATGTTACAGTTCGTAGAAACATGTCAAACTAAGTATAGAATCAATCTTTAGGATGTTTTTATCATAAATCTTCAATAATGTTCCAACCGGAGAATTCCTTTGTCTTCAGAAATGCAATGGACGCAAGCTACCTCTCATGTGAATGTGCGTGACCAGCTCGTGGCACTCTGCCAGATCTCTGACTCAATCCTCTCTCATTCCCCCCTCCTTTATAGTAGAAGCATCAAACAAGGTTCTAAAGAATGTTGACATCTAGTGGAAGCCTTAGGAAGTGCAAAATGACCCCATTTCCACTGTATCTTGGATAGGCAAAGACTTGAAAACCTACAACCTCAGATTTCCCACTTCCTGGTTGGATTTTTTCTCAGGTTTTTGCCTGCCATATGAGTTCTGTTATACTCACAGACAGCATTCAAACAATTTTAGAAACTTCAGAGTGTTTTCTATCCAAATATAATAATTATATGCATATTCTAGCTTTTAGGACAGAGTAGCAGGCAGTTTACTCTGGGCACCTTTTTATCCAAGCTACTCAATACTGCCCCCCTGTCCCAAAGAAGTTAACCCTCATTTGCTGTAATACTATAACTGACCCTGTAAAGCAAACATATTTTATGTTTTTGCTTTTAAGTTCTAACTGAAACTGTCAGGTAATTGGGATTTGGTAAAGCAGGTGACTATTACTGTAAGAACTTCACAGGATACAAACTAAAACTGTCAAGTAATTGGGATTTGGTTAAGCAGGTGAGTAATATGAGATTTGTTGTTAGTATTTGTTGTGAAGTTCTGAGCAGAATAATTGGCATGAGAGTGGCAATTCCCAAGTTATCAATTATGCCTGAACAAACAGCTTGGTTTTCTCTCCCATTTTTTGCTCTCTTACTGAGAATTAAGAGTTAGTAAGTGTAGCACTGAGTAAGTAGCCAATCTACGCCACCTTTTTTCTTATAGAGGTGAGGTCCTCTGATAATTACCAAACACTATATCAACAATCTATAATAACACAGCTTCTTTACCAACATAGGTGGAGCATGGAAATAAAACGTTTAGAATAAAGTTTCAAATAGAAACCCTTTTATTTTTTCTGCAGCAGCATAGTTTCAGTTCGTAGATTCAGTAGAATTGTATGGTCACACATAGCCTAATAATCATCAGAGAGCTCCACTTGAAAATAATACAATCTTCGGCGCTGTCACTTGTACAGTCATTCTAGTAAAATTATTATCTTGACAAGAGCACACAAACTAAATGCATTGTTGAGGGAGACGTGCCACAGGGAGAAGGAGAGTGGATCCTGGCCGAACAGCACATATTTACGACTAGTCAACCAGGCTGCCTCACTGGAATTTGGACTAAAGACACATTCACCGCTTTCGTCTTCCCCAGGCACGCCTATCTGTACACGTGTAAAAGCAATCTGCTGGCACAGGGAAACACTGGCAAACACATGTTTAGAAATCCCAGGCTAAAGCTTTGTCTATGACATTTTGAATATGTTACATTGAATAATCTAAGACTCACAGGTTTGTCTGATGTATTACCTTACCAGCCCACTCACAACTAATAGGCTCCCTATGATTTTCTAGAGAATATCTCCATATTTTGTCGTTTTTGGACTGGCATTTAGCACTTATTAAATATTTAAGTTTTAAAATTGCTATAACTTAAAGGGGTAACTTATCTAATAATTATGGTTATGCAATGTAGTAGAGCTCTGATATGTTGTCTCTGGTCTCTCTTACAGCTTCATTCCAACTCAGACAAAGGGGATGGCTCCGTAAGGTACATTCTGAGCGGGGAAGGTGCTGGGAGTATATTCATCATCAACGAGGTGACAGGAGATATTCATGCGACTGAGAGCCTGGACCGGGAAAGGAAAGCACACTACGTCCTCCACGCACAAGCCTTCGACCGCAACACCGAAAAGCCCCTGGAACCAAAGTCGGAATTCATCATCAAAGTCCAGGACATCAATGACAATGCCCCCAAATTTCCAGATGGTCCCTTTGTAGCTGCTGTGCCTGAGATGTCTCAAGTGGGTAAGGACAGCCCTGTAATTTGCTACCTGCTTCCAATAAGTTAACTTGACTTTGCAGTATGCAAATACTAGATAAAAGACGTGGTGGCCATTTTGGCTTTGTTGGAGTGTGTCCTTTATCTAGGAATGCATTTTACCCATAACATATCTTACATTCACATTCTTATTTACAACATGTTATTATTTAAATCATTGGGAATCTTAAGAAATAGATTGCGAATCGAAAACATCTGGCACAAGACCTCGGTGTTTAATACATTCTAAAAGCTTTAACCCGACTATTAAAACCACTCTGACCCTGTTCCACTACTAAATTCATTGTTAAAAGCCCATACATAGTTGTATACTGTACACGTACAACAACAGGATGATAAAAACATGCAACATGTTCCATGTTCTCAGTTGTTTCCTCTCTTTTCATTTCCATTTTCATCTTTTCGTGTGGCAGTGGAGTCTTCCCTCCCTCCCTCCTTTCTTTCTTTCTTTCTTTCTTTCTTTCTTTCTTTCTTTCTTTCTTTCTTTCTTTCTTTCTTTCTTTCTTTCTCTCTTTCTTTATATTTACTTACTTTCTCTCTCCCTCTCTCTCGCTCTCTCGCTCTCTCTCTCTCTGATGGTTCCCCTGGGTAGGGAAAGGAAGGTCTTTATGAAGCACTCAATAATGCTCTCCGTCATCCCTCCATCCCTCCCTCAAGACTCTGCAAGCCTCTGGAAGCCTCTCCATCAAGGAGAGAAAGATTCCAGTTGCCTCCTCCTGATATGCCCGCATCATGTGGCAGCATCTATGTTGTCTCTCCGTTTTAGCTATGGACAAACAAAAGCTGTTTTTTTTGCGTTTTTTCAGTGCAATGGATTTCTCTCTGCCTGGCAGCCAAATGGCTCTAAAATGTTTTGCTGAAACACATCAGACTTGGGTCCAAAAAGTGTTGTGTTTTGCCCAGAATGGTGGCATGCTTCTATCATCATCTTTTAAACTCTTGGTCAGATATTTCAAAGTTGGTAATGATTGCTCTATCAATGCCACTTTTTGTGTTCTTTGAGCCGCTATCCTCCTTTCTGTCCACGTTCAACCATTTTGGTGTTTATCTTTTGGAGCTTCTTAGGTGCTTTTGAAAAATGACAAAGTGGTGGCCTGGGGTGGTCTAGCGAAAAGGGCCAGGGCCTTCAGTGGACTTGAACAGCTTTGCCAATTCACTCAGTGTACTGTGTAGATCTGCACTGTAAACCCCAATGTGATGTCATGACTCAAAACTTTTGAGGAAACCTGTTGCACGTAATATATCTGAGTACAGTTACTTATCGTGATTTGTAGTCATTACTCAAACCAATAGAGTCACTGTGACCATAAATGGGGTCCAAATTTGAGTTGTATCAGCTTGAAAATGTTGAGTTACGCCCCCACTAAGCCATGCCTCCAAAATAAATGAATTCCCAGTGTGAATTCCATTTTTGAGTGAATTGTAGTTATCACCCATGACTGTGTTTGTTAGTGACAGAGACATAGTTGTTGAATTCGTTCATATTCAGTCCTGTGGCCTTCACCAAGTGAGTTCCTAAGCAAATCTTATCATCATAATTATATAATACATTACATATCTCAGAAGGATGTATTTTGAGACCTTGCTTTACCCTAATGCAGGGGCCTGAAACTTATGGTTTACAGGCCACATCGGGCCTGCAAGTAGGGTTGCAACGTTCCTGGTTAAAGGATTTCCAGGATCCATTCAACTTGGATATCTGGAAAACCTGGGAAATGTACCAGAATTTTGCAACCCTACCTGCAAGTAGTGACATTACGTTTGATGCTGGAGCTCTGAGACATGCATTGAAATCACTAAGCAGTGTACTTCAAAGCAGTGTACCAATGCCTGGATCAGAAGCCCGTGATCAATGAAGTCGGAATCTTCTTTTTGTTGAACAACCACCTGATTGGTTTGGTATTGTTTTGGTAGAAGACAAAGGCTACGCTGCACATGTGCTACGGGGTGTGTGACGTCCTCTATAATAATTTGGCTGCTCTAAAGTATTTTGACCATCAGGTGCCACTAGTGTACACTGTGTTTATCAAAGCCTATTTTTGACACAATATGCTGGAAAACCTTAGTGCTTCAGGAAGCTTGGTTTCCCCATCACTACCTTCACATATTTGTAAGTACGGTGACCAGTAGAGGTCGGTGTTTGAAACAGCTTGGACTCTAAAAAAGCACCGGAACCATGGCAAAATCAGTGGGATCTCGCATTTTGCAACACACGTTTTGAAAAAGCATGTGATCAAACAAAGCTTTGGACGTCATTAATGAAGTACTTCTGATAAAGTGATACATGCATCGGCACACTGCTTCGAAGTACACTGCTTAGTGATTTCGACGGCTTTACCTACAAGCATTACCTACCAGAAAAAATATCATTTTTTTATCGTAACTTTCAAAACAATTGTTGATGTGACATCTCATATAGATTTGAGTAGGGTACCACATAAACATTTAAAGTAATAATACATTTTAATTGACTTTGAGTTCAACTTACTAGAAGTATTTGAGTTTAAAAAAACTTGATATACAGTGTGGATCTCTCCAAAATATATTGACCGCTGTTAACCCAATGGGCCCTGTAGAGGCCTTTTCCATAAACAGTCAATATGACTGTCACGCCCTGATCTGTTTCAACTGCCGTCGTTATTGTCTCCACCCCCTCCAGGTGTCGCTTATTTTCCCCAGTGTATTTATCCCTGTGTTTCCTGTCTCTCAGTCCCAGTTTGTTTGTATGTTTTCCAAGTCAACCAGCGGTTTTCCCAGTCAACCAGCGGTTTTCCCATTCTCCTGCTTTTTGCTATTCTCCTTTTTCTAGTCCTCCCGGTTTTGACACTTGCCTGTTTCTGGACTCTGTACCCGCCTGCCTGACCTTTCTGCCTGCCTTGACCATGAGCCTGTCTGCCACTCTGTACCTCCTGGACTCTGATCTGGTTTTGACCTTTTGCCTGTCCACGACCATTCTTTTGCCTTTTGGATTAATAAAGACTCCAACCATCTGCCTCCTGTGTCTGCATCTGGGTCTTTCCTTGTGTCATGATAATGATCCTTGATGTATTTATGCATTTTTTATGAGCAGACATGCATGCCTTAGAACTGTGTTGCTAAACATCTTTCTACAAACCCCATGCATCCATGTTTGTAATCCTCTATGAGGCCCTGTTACATACTGGACAATAAATGCTTCGTAATCTCAATGTAAATGTATGATACAAGCTGACAGGAATATTTGATGTAGTGGCTGTAGGAATTGGCAGGTGACAAGCCAAATATTGGCTGAATGTGTTGGTGGCTCATTAACAAACCGCTATGTTAATGTAATTGGCTCCTGGTTTGAGAGCTTCCATATTGTCCAATGTGTTGCTTAGACATTTTATGATTTGCCTCAGTTGGGGAAAATCCACAGGTTTCAAAAGTTTCCCTGTTTCCTGGAAAAATGTTGCCAATCAGCCAGGTAGCTAGTCCCTACAACATGTAGAATCAATCAACATTGATGACCCAATGGGAAGAATCAAGGACTGCGATGGGTAAAATAATTACCCATTTTCTCTCCCTCCCTTTTGCTTGTGTCCATTAAAGCTAATCCTCTTCGGCCTGCTGGCGTCTGTGGCATCAAATCGGCTGTAACAATCAACTGTCCTCACACTTCACAGCTCTAATTCTCCTGAGTTTGTCAATACCTGCTCTCTCCTTGCCCAGGAACGGGCTGTCTGGGAGTCTGGCGGCTAATTGCCTGTGGTGTTCCTTTTTGCTGTCTAAATTGATTAGCTGGGCATGTGCAAGGGTACTCCAACATTACCATTTCACTTCTCAGAATTGTACTGCAAAAAAAATATTCGGAGGCTTAGATGAAAGGGGTATCAATTTTCTACTCATCTAATCGACCTTGATCTCTGGCAGACACTCCTGCTTGAACATTTTTAAATGGACAGGAGGTGTGCATTTATACATTTTTCTCTCTCTCTCTCTTTTGTATACGTCTACCCTCAGCTGGCTAGAATCTTGTTGTTTAATTGGTGTAAAATACAAGTTAAAAGATTAAGGGTGTTTTCATCTGGTAAATGTGGAATGGTGACAATCATTTTGAGTAACTCAAATTATATTTGTTCTGTTCTAGAACGTTTAGATATTAAAAGGAATTCAAGGCCTCAATATAAAAGATGGAACACACATTTCAATCCTCTACCCCCTTCCTCAATCTAAACCCTTGGCAAGTGAGAAATGGGTATCCCAATAGGTGCTGTCACCTGTCATAAAATACAGATCAATGCTACCCCATGGGAGCTGGCAAGAAGAAAGTAATTTTGTCTACGATGAAGTGGTTTTACATTTCTTCAATCCATATTACATGAAAACTCATTTTTCAAGATGCTGTTTAACAGGGGGATTTAAATTTCAGTTTCTACCTGTCTGTTGCGCTAGGATTACCCTTTCTGTCTTCTGAGACAATCATCAATCTAAAAGCTTCAGGAAGTATCGCCTTAGCACTTACTGCTTTTGTTAAACTTTTCATAAAACACTGTGCTCATTCGATAAACTACCCCATGACCTGGAATTTTTTCAAACAGAAACAAAATATGTGGTAGTAATGCTGAATTGGCTGAAGGTGGACAGTCTCTCTCTTTTTGCTGTGACTTTCACAGAATTTTTTTTTTTTTTTTAAATACCCAGGTCTGTTGTAATCCTATTTCAGATGGTTATCTTGAGCTCTCAAAACTGCATTAAATGGTTTGTGGTCCCTGCAATAAGTAAACAGCAGACAGTGTAGATAGATGGATTGAAACCAATGGGAGGTAATGAAATTGAGCAGGGACAAGCCATAGGTAATGCTGCACTCGTAATCAAGTAGGAGGTGGGAATTTACTAGTTGTGAAGTCGTAAATACAAGTTGGATGTATTCACGTGCTTTGAACTCATTGAGAAACACTGATTGGTTAATGGTCATCATGCTGCATAAACTAAAAGTACAGCTATCAAGCTTGTACACAAATTATAGTGTTAAAAAATATATATTAATAGATCGCTTTTTAAAAAGAATGCTTTGTTGCAGTTAAATGCCAAAAATGCTGTTGTCGAGCGTGTGAGAGAAGTGGGAGCCCAGGATGATGAACGAGTTCCCACCAGCAATTACCATTTGGAGGGCCATTAAATATTTCCCAGTTGTATGTAATCACTTCCCACTTGTTCCCACTTGGTTATGAATGCAGCATCACAATAAGACGATGTATGTGACATGGGTTCTAAAGGTCTCGAACAGTCATTCTGATTCCCATGTAAAATAACCTTTTGAATGACCAAAACATCACCAATAATATTTTAGAAATGCTCAGCATTTTTGAAAATGTACTTTTTCGAACTATTAGAAAGTCAAAAAAACAGCCTGAGTGGGCGGGGAGCTCACCTAGATGGACAGTTATTAGAAAACGCCCATGTCAACTAATATGGACACATTGAGCAGTGTTGCGATGAGATCATCTCAAGCGAATTTGCTGATATGCAAATCAACTCATACAACATTGAACATTGCATGCAACATCCAATCCTGTCACACATCACATTATGGTTTCAGAAATGATTTATGAATTGTCAGCACTGTTTTATCGAGCTAGCTAGTTCATCTTGGACTATTAGAGTTGAAACTAGACAGGGTGAAGTCTGGGTACACTTCATATATGATATATCATGACTATCAATGATATCAAACATTTTGTATGAAACTAATTCTTTGGTGGGGGTTTTTCTGCAGTTGTCTTCCAACATTCTTGTATGAATATTCTGTTTGCCATGTCTCATGATGTAATGACATGACAACTGCGTCAGAGTTTTGGGCAACCCTTCCCCCGCTTTTGTTCCATGCTGGCTGATTACCTAGCTAGCCAGTGACTTGCTAACACCAAACACAGATGAAAGCAGAAACCTATTTGTATCTTTGCCTTAGATTAATAGGGGAAACCTGTGATTATACTGAACAAAAATATAAATCAATTTAAATAAATGTATTAGGCCCTAATCTTTGGATTTCACGAATGGGCAGGGGCGCAGCCACCCTCTGGGAGCCAGGCTCACACACTGGGGAGCCAGGAGCAGCCAATCAAAATATGTTTTTCCCCACAAAAGGGCTTTATTACAGACTATTTTCATCAGCTGTCCGGGTGGCTGGTCTCAGACAATTTTGCAGGTAAAAAAGCCGGATGTGGAGGTCTTGGGCATGGTTACACGTGGTTCTGCCGTTTTGAGGCCAGTTGGACGTTGCTGCCAAATTCTCTACAATGACGTTGGAGGCAGCTTATGGTAGAGAAATGAACATTTAATTATCTGGCAACAACTCTGATAGACATTCTTGCAGTCAGCTTGCCAATTGCATGCTCCCTCAACTTGAGACATCTGTGGCATTGTGTTGTGTGACAAAACTGCACATTTTAGAGTGGCCTATTATTGTGTAATGATCATGCTGTTCAATCAGCTTCTTGATATACCACACCTGTCAGGTGGATGGATTATCTTGACAAAGGAGAAATGCTCACTAATACGGATGTAAACACATTTCTGTTCAACATTTTAGAGAAATAAGCTTTTTGTGCATATGGAACATTTCTGGGATAGTTTATTTAATCTAATGAAACATGGGACCAACAATTTACATGTTGCATCTATATTTTTGTTCAGTATATATTTGCTGACACGCTACAGTCAAATAGCTACCGAGCTATGTAAACTATGCCAATATACGGAGACTCCTGCAATGTTGGTTACAAGGCAGTACTTATTTAAATTAGCAAAGAGAATAAAATGAAACGTCACAAAAAGTCACAAAATGCCTTTAATAATCCCACCTCCTGAATCAAAGTATTTGACATGAGGGAGGGGACTTGTAACTTTGTGATAAACTTTATAAATGTGGAAGAAATAGTCATATTTCAGACGTTAGTCATCACATTTTGATCTGGTTTCATCCAAATACCATAAAATTACATGATTTTGACTGTACGGGACCTTTTTAAGAGAAGAAAATTATCCACCATCTGAGCTAAACCAAAAAACATGGATCACAAAAGCTATATAATCCTTCTGTTAGGCAAGTAGTAGTAGCCTATCTTTACTGGAAACATATTTTATTGAACAGCTTGAGACTCCTGAATGCGAATAACTAACTGGACATTTCAAACGATGATAGTATCATACAGTACCAGTCAAAAGTTTGCACACACCTACTCATTCAAGGGTTTTTCTTTATTTTTACTATTTTCTACATTGTAAAATTATAGCGAAGACATCAAAACTAGGTATGAAAGGACACATTTGGAATCATGTAGTAACCAAAAAGTGTTAAACAAATCAATACATATATACATATTTTTTTAATATATATATTATATTTGAAAATCTTCAAAGTAGCCACCCTTTGCCTTGATGACAGCTTTGCACACTCTTGGCATTCACTCTACCAGCTTCATGAGGAATGCTTTTCCAACAGTCTTGAAGGAGTTCCCACATATGCTGAGCACTTGTTGGATGCTTTTCCAATTCATCCCAAACCATCTCAAAAGGGTTGAGGTCGGACGATTGTGGAGGCCAGGTCATGCAGCACTCCATCACTCTCCTTCTCTGTCAAATAGCCACAAATGATAGTCCCACTAAGCGCAAACCAGATGGGATGGCGTATCGCTGCAGAATGCTGTGGTAGCCATGCTGGTTAATTGTGCCTTGAAATCTAAATAAATCACTGACAGTGTCACCATCAAAGCACCCCCACCTCATCACAACTTCTCCTCCATGCTTCACAGTGGGACCCACACATGCGGAGATCATCTGTTCACCTACTCTGCGTCTCACAAAGACACAACGGTTGGAACCAGAAATCTTACATTTGGACTCATCAGACCAAAGGACAGACTTCCACCGGTCTAATGTCCATTGCTCTGTGTTTTTTGGCCCAAGCAAGTCTCTTCTTCTTATTAGTGTCCTATAGTAGTGGTTTCTTTGCAGAAATTCGACCTTGAAGGCCTGATTCACACAGTCTCTTCTGAACAGTTGATATTGAGATGTGTCTGCCACTTGAACTCTGTGAAGCATTTATTTGGGCTGCAATCTGAGGTGCAGTTAACTCGAATTAACTTATCCTTTGCAGCAGAGGTAACTCTGTGTCTTCGTTTCCTGTGGCGGTCCTCATGAGAGCTAGAGTAGTTTCATCATAGTGCTTGATGGTTTTTGCAACTGCACTTGAAGAAATGTTAAAAGTTCTTGAAATTTTCAGCATTGACTGGCCTTCATATCTTAAAGTAATGATGGACTGTCATTTATCTTTGCTTATTTCAGCTGTTCTTGCTATAATATGGACTTGGTCTTTTACCAAATAGGGCTATCTTCTGTATACCGCCCCTACCTTGGGCTCCCGAGTGGCGCAGCGGTCTAAGAGACTGCATCTCAGTGCTAGAGGTGTCCCTATAGACCCTGGTTCAATTCCAGGCTGTTTCACAACCGGCTTTCATTGGGAGTTGCATAGGGCAGTGCACAATTGGTCTGGAGTAGGCCATACTTGTAAATACAAATGTGTTCTTAACTGACTTGCCTAGTTAAATAAAGCAACAACTAAAAACACTTGTCACAACTGATTGGCTCAAATGCATTAGCAAAGAAATTCCACAAATTAGCTTTAAACAAGGCACACCTGTTAATTGAAATGCATTCCAGATGACTACCTCCTGAAGCTGGTTGAGAGAATGCCAAGCGTGTGCAAGCTGTCATCAAGGCAAAGGGTGGCTACTTTGAAGAATCTCAAAAATAACATATATTTAGATTTGTTTAACAATATTTTGGTTACTACATGATTCCATATGTGTTATTTCATAATTTGATGTATTCCCTATTATTCTACAATGTAGAAAAGTAAAAATAAAGAAAAACCCTTGAATGAGTAGGCGTGTCTAGTCTTACTTTGAGGGTTTGAGAATTAAACAAATCCCAAAGGTAACCATTCTCTGTGTCCTGAAATTATTAATTCTTCAATTAAATATATGAAGTCACCCAATTTCAAAACCAATCCTGTATGAATTAAAAGGCACTCATGAAGACACACATACTCATAAGTATCACATATCGATAAGAAAGCTTGATTCTGATAATGTTTTTTCATTATATTTTCAGGTACTTCTGTATATCAAGTTACTGCTTCGGACGCTGATGACCCAACGTATGGAAATAGTGCCCGAGTTGTCTACAGTATTCTCCAAGGACAGCCATATTTCTCTATTGATCCCAAAACTGGTAAGACACAATATTGTACACATTATCAACTTACTTTGAGTGAATGCAGTGCTGGTTTTAATTACTGTCATGAAATAGAATCAACGTAAAATATTTATACATAGTATACTATCGTCGGATATGCAGTGATTTTTTTATTGATACTTCGGAAATATCTCCACGGAAATCTCTCCACAATGGCACCTTGGTCAAATGACATACAGTACCGGTAATGATAGTAGCTATCTCTGAGATGTAAGCAAACTACAGCTATAGAGTACCACAGTATAAGTCATAATACTCATAAAGCATATAAAGAACTACATGATGATCGGGACTAGACTACCGAATCGAGGCAAAGGTAAGAATCTCTGATTTAACTCTCTAATATTTGCTAAATTTAGTAATAAATAAATTGCCTAATTTTTTTTAAATTGACAGTTCTGTGGACTATCTTGTGCAAGTTTTAGATTGACGCGATACCTGTTAGCAAAGTTGTCAGCTAGAGATTACGTGCAGGAGTTTACAGGGATTTGTAGTCGTGCATGATGTCTACTTTGATGCTAATTAGCATTTTCGATTCTGAGAGTAAATATAGCCGAATATATTAATAAAAGTCACCTTGTCCTAGAGAGATTTATATGGTTATCAAAAAGTCACGCCAGGGTAAGCTTACACGAAATCCAGTGGTGTAAAAAGTACCCAATTATAAGTCAAAAAATATTTGGTTTTAAATATACTCAAGTATCAAAAGTAAAAGTTTAAATCATTTAAAATTCCTTACATTAAGCAACCCAGATGGCACGATTTTTTTATAATTTTTTTATTTACGGATAGCCAGGGGCACACTTCAACACTCAGACATCATTTAGAAACGAAGCATTTGTGTTTAGTGAGGCAGTAGGGATGAGCAGGGATATTCTCTTGATAAGTGCGTGAATTAGACAATTTTCCTGTCCTGCTAAGCATTCAAAATGTAACAAGTACTTTTGGGTGTCAGGGAAAATGTAAAGAGTAAAAAATACATTATTTTCTTTAGGAATGTAGTGGAGTAAAAGTAAAAGTTGTCAAAAATATAAATAGTAAAGTAAGTACAGATACCGCAAAAACTACTTAAGTAGTACTTTAAAGTATTTTTATTTAAGTACTTTACACCACTTCACGAAACACAGCACTTATTTTAAGTGTTTTGAAAATTCCCTATGGGAAAAATTAATGGTGGAAAAAGGATTAGAACCATTTCCCTGTTTGACCGCTGGGTTTTATAGGTATTATGACACCTCCATTGTGGGGCTCTATACAACCTCCACATTCTTTATTGCAGTGGTCACCAACAGGTCGATCATCCTAGTCGATCATCAAACATTTCTGTAGAAAAGCCAACAACAAAAGCATAAATGCTTGGGCTCTGTTTTTGTGTGTTGTGCTGTTGGCGGTAGGTGCACTTGATTCAGAAGCCCTGTGCACCAGGTAGACCATTTAATTTGTATGAAAATACAAACTTTGCCTACCCGGCGGAACAGGAGATCTTTGGCTAAATCGAGTGCGCCTACTGTGCTGTCCAATCGGATAGACAATCGGATAGAGTACCAGCTGTTCCGGAAGACTGTGTGACCACGATCTCCGTAGCCGATGTGAGCAAGACCTTTAAACAGGTCATCATTCACAAGGCAGTGGGGCCAGACGGACTACCAGAGTGTGTACTCAGAGCATGCGTGGACCAACTGTCAAGTGTCTTCACTGACATTTTCAAGCTCTCCCTGACCGAGTCTGTAATACCCACGTTTCAAGCAGACCACCATAGTTCCTGTGCCCTAGAATGCGAAGGTAACCTGCTTAAATGTCTACTGCCCCATAGCACGTCGGTAGCTTTGAATTGCTTTGAAGGTCATGGCTCACATCAACACCATTATACCGGAAACCCTAGACCCACTCCAATTTGCATACCGCCCCAACAGATCCACAGATGACGCAATCTCAATCGCACTCCATATTGCCCTTTCCCAACTGGACAAAAGGAACACCTATGTGAGAATGCTGTTCATTGACTACACCTCAGTGTTCAACACCATAGTGCCCACAAAGCTCATCACTAAGCTAAGGACCCTGGTACTAAACACCTCCCTCTGAAACTGAATATTGGACATCCTGACGGGCCGCCCCCCAGGTGGTAAAGGTAGGCAACAACACGTCTGCCACGCTGATCCTCAACACAGGGGCCCCTCAGTGGTGCATGCTTAGTCCCCTCCTGTAGTCCCTGTTCACCCACGACTGCATTGCCAAGCATGACTCCAACACCATCATTCATTTTGTTGATGACAGAACAGTCAACGACAATGATTAGTCAGCCTATGGGAGGAGGTCAGAGACCTGGCAGTGTGGTGCCAGGACAACAACCTCTCCCTCATTGTGAGCAAGACAAAGGAGATGATCGTGGACTATAGGAAAGGAGGGCTGAACAGGCCACAATTAACATCGACTGGGCGTGTAGTGGAACGGGTCAAGAGTTTCAAGTTCCTTGGTGTCAACATCACCAACAAACTATCATGGTTCAAAAACACAAAGACAGTCGTGAAGAGGGCACAACAAAACCTTTTCCCTCTCAGGAGACTGAAAAGATTTGGCATGGGTCCCCTGATCCTCAAAAAGTTCTACAGCTGGATCATCGAGAGCATACTGACCGGTTGCATCACCGCCTGGTATGGCAACTAATTGGCATCTGACTGTAAGGTGCTACAGAGGGTAGTGCGTACGGCCCAATACATCACTGGGGCCAAGCTTCCTGCCATCCAGGACCTATATACTAGGCAATGCCAGAGGAAAGCCCAACAATTGTCAAAGACTCCAGTTACCCAAGTCATAGACTGATCTCTCTGCTACCGCACGGCAAACGGTATCGGAATGCCAAGTCTAGGTCCAAAGGCTCCTTAACAGCTTCTACCCCCAAGCTATTAGACTGCTGAACAATTAATCAAATGGCCACCCGGACTATATACATTGACATCCCCCCCCCCCTTTGTTTTTAGACTGCTGCTACTCACTGTTTATTATCTATTCATAGTCACTTTACCCCTACCTACATGTGCAAATGACCTCGACTAACCTGTACCCCCGCATATTGACTCGGTACCGGTATCCCCTGTATATAGCCTTGTTATTGATATGTCATTTTATTGTTACTTTTTATTACATTTTTTACTTTAGTTTATTTAGTAAATATTTTCTTAACTTATATTTTCTTAACAACTGCGTTGTTGGTTGAGGGCTTGTAAGTAAGCATTTCACGGTAAGTTCTACACCTGTTGTATTCGGAACATGTGACAAATACAATTTGATTTGAAATCCCTCTGCCTACCTACAGCTTCCAGGTCCCCGGCCACAGAAAAGTTTGACGCTAGCCTATGTGAGATTTCATAACTTTTACAACCATAACTAGAGAGAGACTGTCAATGAATACAGCAAAGAGCTGCTGTTTTTATGAGTGAGTTCATGTCTAAGTTTAATTCAACCTTATTACTAAACATTAAACTAGCATTTCTCTCTACTTCCACTCGCGCTACAGCTGCAATGAATTAGCGAAGTGTATTGATAGCCCTGTGTTTTTATTATTATTAGCAGCTCGTCGTGTCTTTTAATATCGAGGAATATTTCACTTCCTCTGGTCATAGTAACAACATACATTTTTTCCTGAGGCAGATGCGCTGCGACTCGAGTTTGGCCATTGGGTGCAAGACTGTGGCCCTTCTCTCTGTTCAGTCTCACCGAAGGAATGGAAGTAGTAAGCAGGGACCGTGAGAGGCGAACCCGCTGCTGCTCTCGCCCTCCCCCCACTGAAGCTTAATACCGTGTTCAAACCAATTAGGAACTCGGAAATCTCTGACTTCCGATTTCAGTGCATTCAAGACAAATGGGATCTCTGAATTTTTTTTATCCGGCTGGGGAAATTTGTTTTGAATGGTCATCCAACTCGAAAACATCTTTCTAGAGCTCCGGCTCTCCGACCTGGTGTTCACTGACATAATTTTGTCTGAGTAGCCCAGTTGTCTTGAAACCCCATGAATATCAGACGAAGGTACCATTAGTCTAGTAAAATTAAAAAGCTAAGTATTTAAATTTATGCTTCACTGTAGCTCGCGAGTACTACACCAATATCTACAGTGCATTCAGAAAGTATTCAGACCCCTTCTTTGTTCCACATTTTGTTACGTTACAGCCTTATTCTAAAATGGATTTAAAAAAAAAAAAACTCATCAATCTACACACAATATCCCATAATGACAAAGCGAAAAACGATTTTAGCATATCTATTAAAAATAAAAAACAGAAATACCTTATTTACATAAGTATTCAGACCATTTTCTCTGAGACTCGAAATTGAGCTCAGGTGCATCCTGTTTCCATTGAACATCCTTGAGATGTTTCTACAACTTGGAGTCCATCTGTGGTTAATTCTATTGATTGGACATGATTGGGAAAAGCACACACCTGTCTATATAAAGTTCCTATAGTTGACAGTGCATGTCAGGGCAAAAACCAAGCTACGACGTTGAAAGAATTGTCCGTAGAACTAGGAGACAGGATTGTGTCAAGGCACATATCTGGGGAAGGGTAACAAAAAATGTCTGCAGCATTAAAGGTCCCCAAGAACACAGTGGCTTCCATAATTTTTAAATGGAAGAAGTTTGGAAACACCAACTCTTCCTAGAGCCATTCGGGAGTTTCTGAATGTCCTGAATGGCCAAACTGAGATATAGGGGGAGAAGGTAGGGGGAGAAGGACCTTGGTCAGGGAGGTGACCAAGAACCTGATGGTCACTCGGACAGAGCTCCAGAGTTCCTCTGTGGAGATAGGAGAACCTTCTAGAAGGACAATCATCTCTGCAGTACTCCGCCAGACGGAAGCCAGTCCTCAGTAAAAGGCACATGACCGCCTGCTTGGAGTTTGAGAAAAGGCACTTAAAGGAGAAACAAGATTCTCTGGTCTGATAAGACCAAGATTGAAGTCTTTCGCCTGAATGCCAAACGTCACGTCTGGAGAAAAACTGGCACCATCCCTATGATGAAGCATGGTGGTGACAGCATAATGCTGTGGGGATGTTCTTCAGCGGCAGAGAGTGGGAGACTAGTCAGGATCGAGGGAAAGATGAACAGCGCAAAGTACAGAGAGATCCTTGTTGAAAACCTGCTCCAGTGCACTCAGAACCTAGACTGGGGTGAAGGTTCACCTTCCAATCAAGACAATGACCCTAAGCACACAGCCAAGACAACGCAAGAGTGGCTTCGGGAGTTTCTGAATGTCCTGTGGCCCAACCAGAGTGGCCCAACCAGAGCCCGAACTTGAACCCGATCAAACATCTCTGGAGAGACCTGAAAATAGCTGTGCATCGATGCTCCCCATCCAACCTGATAGATCTTGAGAGGATCTGCAGTGAAGAATGGGAGAAACTCCCCAAATACAGGTGTGCCAAGCTTGTAGTGTCATACCCAAAAAGACTCAAGGATGTAATCGCTGACAAAGGTGCTGAGTAAAGGGTCTGAATACTTATGCAAATGTGATATTTCCGTTTGTTATTTGTAATATATGTAAAAACATTTGTAAAAAATAGTTTTTGCTTTGTCATTATTGGCTATTGTGTGTAGATTGATGAGGGAAAATATTTTTTTTCTCCATTTTAGAATAAGGCTGTAGGGTAACAACGCTAGCGTCCCACCTTGACAACTTCCGGTGAAATTGCAGAGCGCCAAATTCAAATTAAATTACTATAAATATTTAACTTCATGAAATCACAAGTGCAATACATCAAAATAAAGCTTAACTTGTTGTTAATCCAGGCGCGCTCTCGGGATTGCGCACCAAACAGGTTGGGGAAATTCCACTGGCCTCTCATTGAAACTGCTCATTCTCCCTCAGTTTTCAGAATAAAGGCCTGGAACATTGTCTAAAGCCTGTTCACAGCTAGTGGAAGCCATATGGAACGGAATATGGGTCCTATCCCTTTAAATGGTGGATAGGCTTTCAATGGAAAAACACCCATTTCAAAATAATAGCACTTCCTGGACGGATTTTCCTCAGGCTTTCGCCTGCCATTTCAGTTCTGTTATACTCACAGACATTATTTGAACAATTTTGGAAACTTTAGAGTGTTTTCTATCCAGTTGCAGTCCCCACGTTAAAAAGGACAAGGTCACCTACAGAACTAAGCCAACCTCAGCGTGAGCTCTGGTTGAACGACAAGAACCTAACGAAATTAGCATCGAATTTCAACGTGAAGATGTGAATTTTAACGTGAAGACGATCCACCTGCCGAAAGGATGAATTTCGACTATACCAGCCAGAATATAGCATGAGCTTAAATGATGCTAACTTGGTATGAACATTGAACTCTTATTCACTAAAGAAGTGACACCTCCTAGCCGTTGCTTTAGCGCAGAAACTGTAGACGTGGCCTAGGAGAGGACGGACAGAGTATCCATTCTACCACGCTCCAGTTCACCACTAGACATTCTTCAGAGGACCAGAGATCCATGCTGGACCACCCCGCCTTCTATCTATGACGAATCTACCGAAGCGCAGCTCAGAGAAAATATTTATTGCATTATCCTTTTTCAAATGGGCGGTTATTTAGACTGCATAAGATACTGTATTTACGAAAACATAGCTGCCTACTGCCCGATAGTGTCACGTTCGTCGTCCTCCTCATCTGAGGAGGAGTAGTAAGAAGGATTGGAGGACCAAAATGCAGCGTGGTAAGTATCCATTTTAATTAGAATACTTGAAACAAACAAAAAAACGAATAAACGAACGAACACGAAACAGTCCCGTATGGTGAACAAACACAGAAAGCGGAACAATCACCCACAACCCACAATACAAAACAGGCTACCTAAATATGGTTCCCAATCAGAGACAACAACTAACACCTGCCTCTGATTGAGAACCATATCAGGCCAAACACATAGAAATAGACAAACTAGACATACAACACAGAATGCCCACTCAGATCACACCCTGACCCAACAAAATATAGAAACATACAAAGCAAACTAGTCAGGGCGTGACAGATAGAGACACAAAACCTTTTTGATCCTCAGTCTTCCCGCTCTTTCACTCAAACCCAACCCCCTTTCTTTGTGTAACCAGCCGTCATATCTGTTCCGTCCGCTAGGGACGTTTTCCATTATGACATATATTGTAATCAATGTATGATACATTCTGTGTGTATGTAATTCTGTGTGATTATTTAGGTATTTAGTAAATAAATAATTAAACCACATTTTGTATTGCTGATTCAACTTGTTAGCCAAGGTTTGTGAAGATAACCAAGAATTTACAACTTTCAGATGAGACTGAATAAAGTGACGATTAAATATTGACTGCTACTGATGTAAAAGATTACTAGGTCTTTAAGAGTTTATTCGGTAGATAACAGCTCTATAAACATTATTTCGTGGTGCCCCAGCTTTCTTGTTAATTACATTTACATTATTAGCTTTATCAGGTAATATTAATTACAGAGAAATTATTTTATAGAATAGCATGTCACATCACTTAATCCGGCATAGCCAAAGACACGACAGCACAAACCTCATTCCTAAAGAACTGTTTTATTAGGTTAATGTTACATATTTTAAGTAATGTGTTTTTTTATCGGAGCGGTAGATCTTGGCTTGCTTTTTGACTGTGAAAGTGATCTTGACTCAAAAAAGGTTTTCATTGATAATTTTTTTATTTCACCTTTATTTAACCAGGTAGGCTAGCTGAGAACAAGTTCTCATTTACAACTGCGACCTGGCCAAGATAAAGCAAAGCAGTGCGACACAAACAACAACACAGAGTTACACATGGAATAAACAAACATACGGTCAATAACACAATAGAAAAAAAGAAAGTATACAGTATATACAGTGTGTGCAAATGGCATGAGGAGGTAAGGCAATAAATAGGCCATACTAGCAAAGTAATTACAATTTAGCAGATTAACACTGGAGTGATAGATGGGCAGATGATGATGAGCAGATGATGGTGTGTAAGTAGTGATACTGGTGTGCAAAAGAGCAGCAAAGTAAATAAAAACAATATGGGGGATGAGGTAGGTAGATTGGGTGGGCTATTTACAGATGGACTATGTACAGCTGCAGCGATCGGTTAGCAGCTCAGGTTGGTGACCACTGCTTTAAGGTATTGTTCAGCTCCCTATTTACTCTTTAGGCCATCACTAACAATCTCCTCTAAGGTAATTTGTATTAGATGCACTCTCTCTCTCTGAGCTACAGTCAGCCTTTAAAATAAAATTAAAAAGAAAGGTTTAAAACTGTTTCACTGTTTTCAAAAATGCATATTTTGTTTTAGATGGCCTTACATGATTCTATAAAATATTTAATGCGGATGGCAAAGTGCAAGTGCACACAATACTTCTGTGTCTGTGTAAGATGGCAATGGTGTGTAGCATACATGTGTCTCGTAGCATGAACTACTCACATAGAAGCAATGCTTTAATGACCTAGATGAATGAAAGATGAATTGAAGACTAGTTCAGATAGGTCTCTTGGGAAAGACTCTCCATAAAAATGTATATGATAAAACATGTTGCATTAGAGCATTGCAGCCTACCGTATGTCCCAACAAAATTAACATCTCCCCGTTGCCTAATCAATAACTGGATGTTGAAACCTCTGTAAATGCAGTTGATATTATTGAGTGTAAAATGGTTAATTGTTATTCTGCACCAAGCATACAGTATGTAATGGTCATTTTTACCCATATGCAGCAGTATGCTCTTGGTCATATATCCGATGGGTTGTTTTTCTCGGGCTGACTGCATCTTGGCTGCATTATTATTCAGCATGGGCATGAGGCATGGAGGAAGGTGCATGGATGTGTGTGTGTGGGGGACGTGATCGAAGGTGTAGCCAGCAGCTGCTCTCTACACTCCATAGCAGTGTTAGCCATGCATGCTAATACAATACTGTCTCTGTCTGCTGTTTTAGTAACTAATCTGTCCAATCCTTTTCACTAACCGAAAGGTAGCTGGTTCAAATACCTGAACCAACAGGGTGAAAAATCTGTTGATGTGCCCTTGAGCAAGGCACTTAACCCTAATTTGGTCCATGGGTGCCGTACTATGGCTGACCCTGTAAAAGAACACATTTCAATGTACCTTTCCAGTGCGTGACAATAAATAAAATACATCAAAACTACAACGAGAGTCTACTAAGGGCTATAGCACAGAGGGTATCGGAATGAGTTTCCTATACAATTTGTAGTATCTGAAAGGATTATGGCCTGGTGCCCGTTTCCCAAAAACGAGCACGTGACTATAGTGTGTGTGTGTGTGTGTGTGTGTGTGTGTGAGTGTGTGAGTGTGTGAGTGTGTGAGTGTGTGAGTGTGTGAGTGAGTGAGTGTGTGAGTGAGTGAGTGAGTGAGTGAGTGAGTGAGTGAGTGAGTGAGAGAGTGAGAGAGTGAGAGAGTGAGAGAGTGAGAGAGAGAGAGAGAGAGAGAGAGAGAGAGAGAGAGAGAGAGAGAGACTACTGATGGTGTTACATCAAGTTTTCTGATTATAATGAAAGGTGACTGGCAGGAGTCGGTTCTGAGTACAGGACTTTTTATTGTATACATTAACAATACTGGTTTGTCTGTAAAAGAATTGTAACCTGTATGCGGACGATACTGTGTATTATTTTGCCCCCACTGTTGACCAGGTTCTATCTGAAATATAGTCTTCTTTTATTGTTTTACAGAAAACCTTTATTGATCTTAAATTCGTATTGAATGCAGGTAAAACAAAGTATATGTTGTTTTCTAGAGTACACAAAAATTGTTATAATGATTTAAGCATATGTACCTTGGATGGTCCCAACATTGTTCGTTTATGTCCCTGCTTACAAATATCTGGGCATTTGGATAGGTGATAAGCTGTCTTTTTAAAAAGCATATTTATGAGTTAACTAAGAAGTTGGGCTTCTTCTATAGAAATAGGTCATGCCTTTCAGTAAATATTAGAATGCAGATCATTCAGTTGACATTTATTCCTTTCCTAGACTATGGCAACATCATCTACATGAATGCAGCTGCCACTTCATTATAGCCGTTAGAAGCAGTTTACCATAGTGCACTTTGTTTTATCACGAATGACAGGTTTTGCACTTATTACTGCTTTCTCTGTCAGAAAGTAGGATGGCTCACGTAGGTCGAAGCACTGCATTTTATTCATTTATAAAGCCCTTTTGCTAAAACTCCCACATTACCTGACATCTTTACTTACCCATAGAAGCACGAGTTACCATTCCCGATCACAGCGATGGCTAACTCTGGAAATTATGTATGTTGCGACAGACTTAGGAAAATCTGCTTTAAGTTTCTTTGCACGACATGTATGGAAAAATCTTCAGAGTTTCCTACATATGGATGTATTGGTGCCTTTCGGGCAGTTCAGAGTGTTGATTGAGGACATTAGTGTGATTGTAGTGTGATTGTTTTTCATGAGTGTGTTTATTCTTTTTATATGTCTGTATTTACATTTTCTGGTGTATTTCTGATGTGTAATTTATTGTGTAATTGTAAGATGCAAGGCTAACTTTTAAAAAAAAAGTATTCAGACTACTTCATTTTTCTACATTTTGTTACATTAAAAGCTTTATTCTGTAATGTATGAAATACACAATGACAAAGCGAAAACACGTTTTTTGTATATAAAAAAACAAACAACAACCTTCAAATCGAATCAAATTATTTGTCACATGCGCCGAATACAACAAGTGTAGACTTTACCGTGAAATGCTTACTTACAAGCCCTTAACCAGCAGTGCAGTTCAGGAAGAGTTAAGAAAATATTTAAGTAGACTAAAATAAAAAGTAATAATAAAAAAGTAACGCAATAAGAATAACAATAACGAGGCTATATACAGGGGGCACCGGCACCGAGTCAGTGTGCGGGGGTACAGGTTAGTTGAGATCATTTGTACATGTAGGTGGGGGTGAAGTGACTATGCATAGATAAAAAACAGTAGCAGCAGTGTACTAAACGGAGGAGGAGGAGGAGGAGGAGGAGGGGGGTCAATGTAAATGGTCCGGTGGCAATTGTATTAATTGTTCAGCAGTCTTGTGGCTTGGGGTTAGAAGCTGTTGAACAGCCTTTTGGTCCTAGACTTGGTACTCCGGTACCGCTTGCCATGCGGTAGCAGAGAAAACAGTCTATAACTGGACTGGAGTCTCAGACAATTTTATGGGCTTTCCTCTGACACCGCCTATTATATAGGTCCTGGATGGCAGGAAGCTTGACCTCAGTGATATACTGGGCCGTTCGCACTACCCTCTGTAGCGCCTTACTGTCAAATCCCGAGCAGTTGCCATACCAGGCGGTGATGCAACCAGTCACGATGCTCTCGATGGTGCAGCTGTAGAGGTTTTGAGGATCTGGGGACCCATGCCAAATCTTTTCAGTCTCCTGAGTGGGAAAAGGTATTATCGTGCCCTCTTCTCGACTGTCTTGGTGTGTTTGGACCATGCTAGTTCATTGGTAATGTGGACACCAAGGAACTTGAAACTCTCGACCCGCTCTACTACAGCCCGTCGATGTTAATGGGGGCCTGTTCGGCCCGCCTTTTCCTGTAGTCCACGATCAGCTCCTTTATCTTGCTCACATTGAGGGACCACACTGCCAGTTCTCTGACCTCCTCCCTATATGCCGTCTCATCTTTGTCGGTGATCAGGCTTATCACTGTTGTGTCATCAGCAAATGTAATGATGGTGTTGGAGTCGTGTTTGGCCACGCAGTCGTGGGTGAACAGGGAGTACAGGAGGGGACTAAGCACGCACCCCTGAGGGGCCCCCGTGTTAAGGATCAGTGTGGCAGATGTGTTGTTGCCTACTCTTACGACCTGGGGGCGGCCAGTCAGGAAGTCCAGGATCCAGTTGCAGAGGGAGGTGTTTAGTCCCAGTGTCCTTAGCTTAGTTGAACGCTGAGCTGTAGTCAATGAACAGCATTCTCACATAGGTGTTCCTTTTGTCCAGGTGAGAAAGGGCAGTGTGGAGTGCGATTGAGATTGCCTCATCTGTGGATCTTTTGGGGAAGTATGCGAATTGGAGTGGGTCTAGGGTGTCTGGGAGAATGCTGTTGATGTGAGCCATGAACAGCTGGTGCTCTCGTGCATGCTTCAGTGTTGCTTGCCTCGAAGCGAGCATAAAAGGCATTTAGCTCATCTAGTAGGCTTGCATCACTGGTGCATCTCGCGTCTGGGTTTCCCTTTGTAGGCCGTAATGGTTTTCAAGCCCTGCCACAACCGATGAGCATCAGAGCCGGTATAGTAGGATTCAATCTTAATCCTGTATTGATGCTTTGCTTGTTTGATGGTTCGTCTGAGGGCATAGCGGGATTTCTTATAAGCGTCCGGAGTAGTTTCCCGCTCCTGCTCTAGCCTTTAGCTCGATGCCGATGTTGCCTGTATTCCATGGCTTCTGGTTGGGATATGTACGTACAGTCACTGTGGGGACGACGTCGTCAATGCACTTATTGATGAAGCCGATGACTGAGGTGGTGTACTCCTCAATGCAATTGGATGAATCCCGGAACATATTCCAGTCTGTGCTAGCAAAAAAGTCCTGTAGCATAGCATCCGCGTCATCTGACCACTTCCGTATTGAGCAAGTCACTGGTACTTCCTGCTTTAGTTTTTGCTTGTAAGCAGGAATCAGGATGATATAATGATGGTCAGATTTGCCAAATGGAGGGCGGGGGAGAGCTTTGTATGCATCTCTGTGTGTGGCGTAAAGGTGTCCCAGGATTTTTCTTCTTCTCTGGTTTGGTAAAACTTATGCGACTTGAAATTGACCTCAGGTGCATCCTGTTTCCATTGATTATCCATGATGTTTCTACAACTTGATTGGAGTCCACCAGTGGTCAACTCAATTCATTGGACATGATTTGTAAAGGCACCTCTCCGGAGGTGAACAAGAACACGATGGTCACTCTGACAAAGCTCCAAAGTTCCAGAAGGACAACATCTCTGCAGCACTCCACCAATAAGGCAGTTATGGTAGAGTGGCCAGACGTAAGCCCGTACTTGAACCCGATCGAACATCTCTGGAGAGACCTGAAAATAACTGTGCAGTGACGCTCCGCATTCAGCCTGGCAATGTTTGAGAGGATCTGCAGAGAAGAATGGGAGAAACTCCCAAATGCAAGTGTACCAAGCTTGTAGTTGTAGCGTGACACAAGAAGACTCGAGGCTGTACTCGCTGCCAAAGGTGCTTTAACAAAGTACTGAGTACTTTGTACTGAGTACAAAGTGTCTGAATACTATGTAAATGCAATATTTAATGTTTAATAAATTAGCAGAAATTTCTAAAAACCTGGTTTTGCTTTGTCATTATGGGGTATTGTGTGCAGATAAAATTGATCAAATGTAGAATAAGGCTGTAACCTAACAAAATGTGGAACAAGTCAAGAGGTCTGAATACTTTCCAAAGGCTCTGTGTGCATATATCTATATATATTTCTCTCTCTCTATATATATATATATACAGTACCAGTTAAACGTTTGGACACACCTACTCATTCAAGGGTTTTTATTTTTACTATTTTCTACATTGTAGAAACCATCTCAATTGGGTTGAGGTTGGATGATTGTGGAGGCCAGATCATCTAATTCAGCACTCCATCACTCTCCTTCTTGGTCAAATAGCCTTTACACAGCCTGGAGGTGTGTTTGGTCATTGTAAGGGGTTGAAAATCAAATGATAGTCCCACTAAGCGCAAACCAGATGGGATGGCGTATCACTGCAGAATGCTGTAATAGCCATGCTGGTTAAGTGTAGTTTGAATTCTAAATAAATCACACACAGTGTCACCAGCAAAGCACCCCCACACCATCACACCACCTCCTCCATGCTTCATCGTGGGAACCAGACACGCAGAGATCATCCGTTCACCTACTCTGCATCTCACAAAGACACGGTGGTTGGATCCAAAAATCTAAAATGTGGACTCATCATACCAAAGGACAGATTTCCACCGGTCTATTGTCCATTGCTCATGTTTCTTGGACTAAGCAAGTCTTTTCTTCTTATTGGTGTCCTTTTAGCAGTGTTTTGTTTGCAGGAATTTGACCATTTTTTGAATTTGAACTCTGTGAAGCATATATTTGGGCTGCAATCTGAGGTGCAGTTAACTCTAATGAACGTATCCTCTGCAGCAAAGGTAACTCTGGGTATTCATTTCCTGTGGCGGACCTCATGAGAGCCAGTTTCATCATAGCGCTTGATAGTTTTTGCGACTGCACTTGAAGAAACTTTCAAAGTTCTTGAAATTTGACATTGACTAACCTTCATGTCTTAAAGTAATGATGGACTGTAATGTTTCTTTGCTTATTTGAGCTCTTCTTGACATAATATGGACTTGGTCTTTTACCAAATAGGGCTATCTTTTGTATACCCTCCATACCTTGCCTTGTCACAACACAACTGATTGGCTCAAACGCATTAAGGAGGAAAGAAATTCCACGAATGAACTTTCAACAAGGCACACCTGTGAATTGAAATGCATACCAGGTGACTACCTCATGAAGCTGGTTGAGAGATTGCCAAGAATGTGCAAAGCTGTCAACAAGGCAAAGGGTGGCTACTTTGAAGAATCTAAATTCTAAAATATATTTAGTTTTGATTAACACGTTTTTGGTTACTGCAGGATTCCATACATGTTATTTCATAGTTTTGATGTCTTCACTATTATTCTACAATGTAGAAAAGTATAAATAAAGATAAACCCTTGAATGAGTAGGTGTGTCCAAACTTTTGACTGGTACTGTACATACATACATACACAAAAATATAAACACAACAAGTGTTGGTTTCATGAGTTGAAATAAAAGATCCGAGACATTTTCCATACTCACAAAAAACTTTTTTCTCACAAATTTTGTGCACAAATTTGTTTACATCCCTGTTAGTGAGAATTTCTTCTTTGCCAAGATAATCAATCCACATGACAGGTTTTGCTTAACAAGAAGCTGATTAAACAGCATGATCATTAAATAGGTGAACCTTGTACTGGGGACAATAAAAGGCCACTCTAAAATGTGCAATTTTGTCACACAACACAATGTCACAGATGTCTCAAGTTTTGAGAGAGCGTGCAATTGGCATGAGGACTGCAGGAATGTCCACCAGAGCTATTGGCAGAGAATGTAATGTTAATTTCTCTACCATAAGCTGCCTTCAACGTCATTTTAGAGAATTTGGCAGTAGGTCCAACTGGCCTCATAACCGCAGTCCACGTGTATGGCGGTTTGCTGATGTCAACATTGTGGACAGAGAGCCCCATTGTTGCCCATTGTTGCGGTGGGCTTTTGGTTTGGGCAGGCATAAGCTACGGATAACGGACACAATTGCATTTTATCGATTGCAATTTGAATGCACAAAAATACTGTGACAAGATCCTGTTGCCCATTGTGTGGTCCATTTTTTTAAAGGTATCTGTGACCAACCGGTGCAAATCTGTATTCCCAGTCATTTTAAATCCACAGATTATTGCCTAATGAATTTATTTCAATTGACTGGTTTCCTCATATGAACTGTAACTCAGTTAAATCTTTGAAATTGTTGCATGTTGCGTTTTAACTTTTTGTTCAGTATATGCATTGCATTCGGAAATATTCAGACCTCTTGATTTTTCCACATTTTGTTAAATTACAGCCTTATTCTAAATTGGATTAAATAATTAGTTTCCCTCATCAATCTATTCTAGCGAAAACAGGTTTTTAGAAGTTTTTGCAAATGTATTACAAAATAAAAATCAGAAATACCTTATTTTACATAAGTATTGAGACCCTTTCCTGTGAGCCTTGAAATTGAGCTCAGGTGCATCCTGTTTCCATTGATCAACCTTGAGATGTTTCTACAACTTGATTGGAGTCCACCTGTGGTAAATTCATACCCAAGAAGACTCGAGGCTGCAGAGACATAAAAATGGTATCTACAAGTTCACCTGACTCTGGGTAAGTTGAACAAGGGCTTGACTGCCGGAATCTCGCAGTAACCCAATAAGTATAGTGTTACTTGAATCTAAACTACTCTTGCTGCAGGCCTGCGTAACAACAATGTAATAAACCCAACAACATCTCCCAGAAATAAACAGTAGGCCAATGTGTCAACTTCTTATTGCACTCAAAATATTATTTGGTTCCTTCATTACTTGTGTAAAATACTGCCTGCAATTATACCTAAAACATCAAGCAGCAATTAACATAAAATGTTTTTTTTCCCTTGTTGCCAATACATTTTTGCCAAAGGTACAGACAGATGTCAACATGCTTTCTTAAAGTATACCTGAAGTGCTTGTTTCCATGGTGATGGACCTGCCTGCAACCTATATGCTCTTAGCCTTCAACAAGCACACAGGGGTCAGTCAGCAATTTACACTGTCACCTCTAATCATGACCATTCACGCTTCAGGCTACTATGTGCAAACCTGTCACCAAATACCCCACACTCTGATGATAACTATAGTTTGGAATTCTGGATGTTAAATTACAATTTGATAGACTGCATGGCTGAAAAGATTGTATTGGAATCTTGGATTCTAAGAAGTGTTTATGAGTTCTTGGAATGCCTCCCTCCTCAGCTTCCTACTCTTATTAAGGCATCTCAATTGCCTCATCTGTGGATCTTTTGGGGAAGTATGCGAATTGGAGTGGGTCTAGGGTGTCTGGGAGAATGCTGTTGATGTGAGCCATGAACAGCTGGTGCTCTCGTGGGATGGGTATCACCTTTCAGTGATACCCATCCCGGATCCGGGATCCTCCTCATCAAAAAAGCTGACTAGCATAGCCTAGCCTAACGGGACAGGGATATCATATAATATAATTTTCATGAAATCACAAGTCCAATACAGCAAATGAAAGATAAACATCTTGTGAATCCAGCCATCATTTCCGATTTTTAAAATGTTTTACAGCGAAAACACAATATGTATTTCTATTAGCTAACCACAATAGCCAAACACACAACCGCATATTTTCACCATGTTTCCACCGCATAGGTAGCTTTCACAAAACCGACAAAATAGAGATATAATTAGTCACTAACCAAGAAACAACTTCATCAGATGACAGTCTTATAACATGTTATACAATACATTTATGTTTTGTTCGAAAAATGTGCATATTTGAGGTATAAATCATAGTTTTACATTGCAGCTACCATCACAAATAGCACCAAAGCAGCCAGAATAATTACAGAGAGCAACGTGAAATACATAAATACTCATCATAAAACATTTATGAAAAATACATGGTGTACAGCAAATGAAAGATAAACATCTTGTGAATCCAGCCAATATTTCCGATTTTTTAAGTGTTTTACAGCGAAAACACAATGTAGAATTATATTAGCTTACCACAATAGCCAAACACACAAACGCATTTATTCACCGCAAAGGTAGCATTCGCAAAAACCAGCAAAAGATATAAAATTAATCACTAACCTTTGGACAACTTCATCAGATGACAGTCTTATAACATCATGTTATACAATACACTTATGTTTTGTTCGAAAATGTGCATATTTAGCGCTGCAATCGTGGTTATACATTGTGAATATGTAGCAACATTTTCCCAGAATGTCCGGAGATATTTTGGACACTCACCTAATCTGACCAAAGAACTCATCATAAACTTTACATAAAAATACTTGTTGTATGGCAAATGAAAGATACACTGGTTCTTAATGCAACCGCTGTGTTAGATTTTTAAAAATAACTTTACCATAACATACAGCTTGCGTTATTGTGAGACAGCGCTCACCAAAACGGCAGAGAATAGGAGTCAACATTTCACACAGAAATACGAAATAACATCATAAATGTTTTCTTACTTTTGCTGGCTTCCATCAGAATGTTGTACAAGGAGTCCTTGGTCCAGAATAAATCGTTGTTTGGTTTTAGAATGTCCATTTCTTCTTTCGAATTCGCGCCACAATGCTAGCCAAGGTTACTAACATTCCCATCCTCTCCTGGGGCAAAGAACGGAAAACTCCAAAAGTCCCAATAAACGTTGAATAAACTGATACAACTCGGTTGAAAAAACCTACTTTATGATGTTTTTCTAATATGTATCAAATAAAATCAGAGGCGGAGATATTCGCCGTGTATACCGAACGCTTATCAGAAGACAATGTCGAGGTCCTTCGCGCGCCTTGGAAAACTGACAAAATGGCTGACCTGTCACTCCAAAAGCTCTTGTTCGACCTCAGATCAAGCTAGACACCCCATTCCACCTTCCACTGCCTGTTGACATCTAGTGGAAGGCGTATGAAGTGCATGCATATCGATAAATATAAGGCAATTGAATAGGCAGGCCCTGAAACAGAGCCTCGTTTTCAGATTTTTCACTTCCTGTATGGAAGTTTGCTGCCAAATAAGTTCTGTTTTACTCACAGGTATAATTCAAACAGTTTTAGAAACTTGAGAGTGTTTTCTATCCAATAGTAATAATAATATGCATATTGTATGATCTAGAATAGAGTACGAGGCCGTTTAAATTGGGCACGATTTTTTCCAAAGGGAAAACAGCGCCCCCCTATTGACAAGAAGTTTTAAACAGTGTCCTTGTTTCACCCACTGAAGTCTGTTTCTGAGATTCATTTGACAATCTGCATTTTTATGTATAACTTAAGTCTGAGAAAGTGGTATGGAACTTTATCACAAAGACTGGCTTGACAACAATAATGAACTATGACACATTATATTGAACATTAAACTCTTTATGTTTTGATCAATGGAGATCATTGTATGGGCCACCAAGCCAACACTTTGGTAGTATCCAGGTTTCCATCCAACCTTTAAAAAAAAATGACCCCCTTTTTCTCCCCAATTTCGATCTTGTCTCATCGCTGCAACTCTCCAACAGGCTTGGGAGGTGAAGGTTGAGTCATGCGTCCCCCCGAAACAGGACCAGCCAAACCACGCTTCTGAACACCATCTCTTAACCAGGAAGCACCAATGTGTCAGAGGAAACACTGTTCAACTGATGACCAAGTCAGCCTGCAGGCATCCGGCCCGCCACAAGGAGTCACTAGAACGCGATGAGCCAAATAAACCTCCCGTGGCCAAACCCGGATGACGCTGGGCCAATTGTTCGCCACCCTATGGGACTCCCGATCACGGCCGGTTATAATACAGCCTGGGATCAAACCCAGCTCAGTAGTGATGCCTCCAGCACTGCGATGCAGTGCCTTAGAACCCTGCACTAATCGAGAGGCTCTCCATCCAACCTTTTTATGGGAAATAAAGTACATCGGATAAAAAATGTAATGACAATCCTGATTTTTCTGTAAACTTTCCAAATGTCAAACCAAAACAAAATCCGCAAGACAAGGTTGGATATTTTTGTGTTGGTACAATGAATTATGCGAGAAATGTCAGTTGAAACGTTTTCAAATATTGATATAAAAATATATTGATATAATAACCATCATATTGAAGTGACCTTGGAGTCAAACGATGTGTGGTCCTCCCACTACGACTCCCTGGGAAAGCGTGCAGTTTATCTTCTTCTCAATAGGGGGTGCTGTTTGCACTTTGTAATAATTTCGTTCCCAAATTAAACTGCCTCGTACTCAATTCTTGCTCGTACAATATGCATATTATTATTACTATTGGATAGAAAACACTCTCTAGTTTCTAAAACCGTTTGAATTATATCTGTGAGTAGAACAGAACTGGACTTAGAGCAATTTTCCTATGAGGATGTGAGAATGCTGAAATCTGCTTGCTGTTCTGAGATCTGTTTATAAATCTGCCTGTCTTCTATTGGTTGAGATGCACTGCATACGTCTTCCCCTGGGTGTCAGCGAATAGTGAGAATTGAAATGGAGTTGCTAGGCAGAACTGAGAGGTTATAAATGGCCTGGCAACGTGGTGTACTCCCTTTGTCCTCTTCGCCCTGACGCAGAAAGGAGCTCTGGCTGTGGTTCTAGAACGCTCCGGTTATAGGCCTTAGATATATCCGGCTCTGTTTTTATTTGATATAGGTGTTAAAGACATCATAATGTTGTTATATTAAACCGAGTTATATCAGTTTATATCGGTATATTGCGATTTTCGGATATTTATTTGTCCTGCGTTTTAGTGAGTCGGACACGTCTTTGCCACATGGCTAATGTTTACTGCTAATTCGAACGTTGAAGAGGACAATCTACAACCAAGCAACGATTCTTTTGGACTAAGGACACCTTGCCCAAGATTCTGATGGGAGTTCATCAAAAAGTAAGAACTATATATGATGTTAAATCGTTGTTCTGTTGAAAAATGTAGAACACATATTCTGCCAATAATCTAGGTGCGGTCTCGCTTTAACGCACGCTGTATGTTGTAGTAACGTTAATTTTAAAAATCTAACAGAGCGATTGCATTAAGAACTAATGTATCTTTCATTTGCTGTCCAACCTGTATTTTTTAGTCAAGTTTATGATTAGTTATCGATTAGAATAGGTGCCTCTCCCAAGATTTCTCCCGACATTTTGTTTGCATTTTGGCTACTATTCATATTGTATAACCACGATTTGTGCCGCTAAATATGCACATTTTCGAACAAACTCTATATGTATTGTGTAATATGATGTTATAGGACTGTCATCTGAAGAAGTTTGAGAAGGTTAGTGAAAAAATTAATATCTTTTGCTGGTTTATAAGTTATCGCTATTTTTGGCTTGAATCAATGCTGTTGTGTGGTTGGCTATTGTAGTAAGCTAATATAATGCTATATTGTGTTTTCGCTGTAAAACACTTAAAAAATCGGAAATATTGGCTGGATTCACAAGATCTTTGTCTTTCATTTGCTGTACGCTGTGTATTTTTCAGAAATGTTTTATGATGAGTATTTAGGTAATTCACGTTGCTCTCTGTAGTTATTCTAGTCGCTTTGGTGAGAGTTGTGATGGTGGCTGCAATGTAAAACTATGATTTATACCTGAAATATGCACATTTTTCTAACAAAACATATGCTATACAATAAATATGTTATCAGACTGTCATCTGATGAAGTTGTTTCTTGGTTAGTGGCTATTTATATCTTTATTTGGTCGAATTTGTGATAGCTACCTATGCAGGAAAAAATGGTGGAGTAAAAAAAGTTGTGTCTTTTGCTAACGTGGTTAGCTAATAGATTTACATATTGTGTCTTCCCTGTAAAACATTTTAAAAATCAGAAATGATGGCTGGATTCACAAGATGTGTATCTTTCATCTGGTGTCTTGGACTTGTGATTTAATGATATTTAGATGCTAGTATTTACTTGTGACGCTATGCTAGGCTATGCTAGTCAGCTTTTTTACTGATGGGGGTGCTCCCGGATCCGGGATTGGGAGGAAGTAGAAGTTATTAGGTTACAGATGAAAACCTATGATGAACTTCAAAGGTTGGTGAAAGTGCAAAGTGATATGCTTGATGATCATTTCCAATAAATATCGAGGGTCTTATTTTGGTGACATGATCATCAATGCTTGGCTGCAAATAAAACGTATCTTGCTCTTTTGTCCATATTAATCTAATAATGTAGGCTATATGTGCGCTCTAGCCAACAGCGTGCAGATGTACAGCACAATCAGAAAGTATTCAGACCGCTTCCTTTTTTCCACATTTTGTTACGTTACAGCCTTATTCTAAAATGAATTTACAAATATTTTTTTTCTCATCCATCTACACACAATACCCCATAAGGACAAAGCCAAAACAAGTTTTTAGTAATTTTTGTAAATGTAATAAAAATAAATGCCACATACATTGTTTACATAAGTATTCAGACCCTTTGCTATGAGACTCCAAATTGAGCTCAGGTGCATCCTGTTTCCATTGATCATCCTTCAGATGGGGCGATAGTGGGGCGATAGTAATTTAGATGGGGCGATAGTAATTTAGTTCAGTTACCTTTGCTTTCTTGGGTACAGGAACAATGGTGGCCATATTGAAGCATGTGGGGACAGCAGACTGGGATAGAGAGAGATTGAATATGTCCGTAAACACAACAGCCAGCTGGTCTGCGCATGTTCTGAGGATGCGGCTAGGATGCCATCTGTGCCACGTTTTCCCCACATTTTATTACATTACAGCTTTTTTCTAAAATTGATTACATTTCTTTGGTCCCCTCATCAATCTTCACACAATACCCCAAAACGGTTTTTTAGAAATGTTTGCAAACTTCTAAGAATTGAGACCCTTACTCAGTACTTTGATGAGGCACCTTTGGCAGCGATTCCAACCTCGACTCTTCTTGGGTATAATGCTACAAGCTTGGCACACCTGTATTTGGGGAGTTTTCCCGTTTCTTCTCTGCAGATCCTCTCAAGCACTGTCAGGTTGGATAGGGAGCGTCGAAACACAGCCATTTTCAGGTATCTCCAGAGATGTTTGATCAAATTCAAGTCTGGGCTCTGGCTGGACCACTCAAGGGCATTCAGAGACTTTCAGAGTCCTGACATTCAGAGTCCCGAGCCATCTTCTGCGTTGTCTTAGAGCTCCACTGACAATTCCTTCGACCTCATGGATGGTTTTTGCTCTGACATGCACTGTCAACTGTGGGAGCTTATGTAGACAGGTGTTTGCCTTTCCAAATCATGTCCAATCATTTGAATTTACAACAGGTGGACTCCAATCAATCCTCTGAAGGATCGGCAATGGAAAAATATGCATCCGAGCTCAATTTTGAGTCTCATAGCAAAGGGTCTGAATGCTTATGTAAATAAGGTATTTTTGTTTTTTTTATTTGCAAACATTTCTTAAAACCTGTTTTCGCTTTGTCATTGTGGGGAAATGATTCAGTATTTAAATGGGAAAACTATAAACTGGGCGATCGAGAAAACGGAAAACCACAGATGCAAAGGAAAACGTATTAATGTAACGGCTTTCGTTGGTGGAAGGAGAGGAGGACCAAAATGCAGCGTGGTACGTATCCATAATAACTTTTAATGAGAATGAATACAAAATACAAAAAGAACAAGAGAATCAAAATGAAAACCGAAACAGTCCCGAATGATGAAAACACTAAAACGGAAAACAATCACCCACAAAACACAATAGAAAACAGGCTACCTAAATATGGCTCCCAATCAGAGACAACGACTGACACCTGCCTCTGATTGAGAACCATACTAGGCCAAACACATAGAAATATAAATACAGAACAAAACATAGAAAAGCAACATAGAATGCCCACCCCAACTCATGCCCTGACCAAACTAAAATAAAGACATAAAAAAGGAACTAAGGTCAGAATGTGACAATTAAACTCTATTGTTTTGTATTTATATTGCATTTTAATGTACAGTTGAAGTCGGAAGTTTACATACACCTCAGCCAAATACATTTAAACTCAGTTTTTCACAATTCCTGACATTTAATCCTAGTACAAATTCCCTGTCTTAGGTCAGTTATGATTACCACTTTATTTTAAGAATTTGAAATGTCAGAATAATAGTAGAGAGAATGATTTATTTCAGCTTTCATTTCTTTCATCACATTCCCAGTGGGTCAGAAGTTTACATACACTCAATTAGTATTTGGTAACATTGCCTTTAAATTGTTTAACTTGGGTCAAACGTTTAAGGGAGCCTTCCACAAGCTCCCCACAATAAGTTGGGTGAACTTTGGCCCATTCCTCCTGACAGAGCTGGTGTAACTGAGTCAGGTTTGTAGGCCTCCTTGCTCGCACACGCTTTTTCAGTTCTGCCCACAAATTTTCAATAGGATTGAGGTCAGGGCTTTGTGATGGCCACTCCAATACCTTGACTTTGATGTCCTTAAAGCCATTTTACCACAACTTTGGAAGATCCATTTGCGACCAAGCTTTAACTTCCCGACTGATGTTTTGAGATGTTGCTTCAATATATCCACATAATGTTCCTACCTCATTATGCCATCTTTTTTGTGAAGTGCACCAGTCCCTCCTCCAGCAAAGCACCCCCACAACATAATACTGCCACCCCTGTGCTTCACGGTTGGGATGGTGTTCTTCAGCTTGCAAGCCTCCCCTTTTTTCCTCCAGCATAATGATGGTCATTATGGCCAAACAGTTCTATTTTTGTTTCGTCAGACCAGAGGACATTTCTCCAAAAAGTACGATCTTTGTTCCCATGTGCAGTTGCAATCTGTAGTCTGGCTTTTTTTATGGCGGTTATGGAGCAGTGGCTTCTTCCTTGCTGAGCGGCCTTTCAGGTTATCTCGATTTAGGACTCGTTTTACTGTGGATATAGATACTTTTGCACCTGTTACCTCCAGCATCTTCACAAGGTCCTTTGCTGTTGTTCTGGGATTGATTTGCACTTTTCGCACCAAAGTACGTTCATCTCTAGGAGACAGAACGTGTCTCCTTCCTGAGCAATATGACGGCTGCGTGGTCCCATGGTGTTTATACTTACGTACTATTGTTTGTACAGATGAACGTGGTACCTTTAGGCGTTTGGAAATTGCTCCCAAGGATGAACCAGACTGAGGTCTTTGCTGATTTCTTTTGATTATCCCATGATGTCAAGCAAAAAAGCACTGAGTTTGAAGGTAGGCCTTGAAATACATCCACAGGTACACCTCCAAATGACTCAAATTATGTAAATTAGCCTATCAGAAGCTTATAAAGCTATGACATCATTTTCTGGAATTTTCCAAGCTGTTTAAAGGCACAGTCAACTTAGTGTATGTAAACTTCTGACCCACTGGAATTGTGATACAATGAATTATAAGTGAAATAATCTGTCTGTAAACAATTGTTGGAAAAATGACTTGTGTCATATGCACAAAGTAGATGTCCTAACCGACTTGCCAAAACTATAGTTTGTTAACAAGAAATTTGTGGAGTGGTTGAAAAATGAGTTTTAATGACTCCAACCTAAGTGTATGTAAACTTCCGACTTCAACTGTAGGTCTATATGGAAGATTGACCATGTGGAGATGTTCACATTGAAACATGCCTTATTTTTGTAAGTTCCTAAATTGTTTCATAAGATACAGTGCAGATTTTCTCAGCAGACCCCACAATTGGAAACCACTGTACTTCTCTCTTTATTGGCATGGGAAAGATATGTTTACATTACCAAAGCAAGTGAAATAGATCATTAACAATCAAAAATAAACAGTAAACATTACCCTCAAGTTTCAAAGGAATAGACACATTTCAAATGCCTTATTATGGCTATGTACAGTGTTATAATGATGTGCAAATACTTAAAGTACAAAAGGGAAATAAATAAACATAAATGTGTTGTATTTTTATTGTGGCAACAGGTCAAACATCTTGCTGCTGTGATGGCACACTGTGGAATTTCACCCAATAGATATGGGAGTCTGTGTAATCTGAGGGAAATATGTTACTCGTTTCAGCAAACCAGGCATATGTCGCACGTCACTACTTCACAGGAGAGCCATTTGAATTTAAACTTTAAAAAAAAATCTAAATGCATTTTCTGGCAGAAATGTCTTCTGGAACATGTGCATTTTTATGTGCCTTAATAACAAACTTGTACGCCATCTGTAAATACAAATGGTTTAACCTTCCTGCTAGCCATGATTTCCTGAGATAATGGGTGGGCTTGACATGCCGAGAGATGAGTTCGGATTGGTCTGCCATGTAGCATGTCTTCTGTATATAACATGAGAGGGTCAGTATGTGTTGGTAATCCTTTCTAACGCAGCTTTTTTGAAAGATATCACGTAGAACTGCAAAGGTGTGGTTCTTCACTTTCTGGAGAACCGAGTTTTGAAATCAGTGGAATGCACAGTGGAATTATAGTATGATAGCTAAACAGATGGAGAAAATTCTGCCGTTTGATTGCAAATATGCAGAAAAGAGTCGAAAAGAGAACACACAGAAGGCACAAGTCTCCGGATTACATCTTCAAACTAAGGCAACCATGGCATCCGTGACAGGGAGGGAGAAGCATCCATAAGATAGTCTAGCAAGCTACATTTTCAGATATTACTCGTTTCTAATTTGGTCAAAGTCGTTTTCATTGCAAGTTAAAGCGTACTGTTAGCTAGATAGCTAACGTTTGCTGACTGGTTCGCTAGCTAACGTTACGTGTATGATCTGTGTAGTAATATTATTCGTATCTCAGAGCCATTTGCAGTGCTAGTTATAGCCTAATGTTAGCTAGTTAGCTAACATTGAACCTGGTTAGTTAGCTACCTGCAGATTCATGCAGGGTAGTGACATTATATGTTGGGATTATGGTTCATTGTTTAGCTAGCTAGTTACAAGTTTAAAAAAAAGACTCTATCCACTATGCAAGTAACCATTTCAATAGAATGTTCATGATCTCACTGTGACAACTGTCGATAGACGAAGGTGGTAAATTCGCTCTGGCTATCTACTCTGATTTTAGAGCACTCGTGTGAATGTGCCAGAGTGCAGAATAACTGACGAATTTATGAATGCTCAACACCTGTTGAATATGGCCAGTGTCAGTAAACGTTAGCAAAAAAAGCGTAATAAAATTGCCAACAGCACACTTGTAGTCACCAACACTCTGGATAACATAAAAACAGCCTAACCAGCTCTGCTAGTGCGAGATAAATGATCAGATTGAGCTGTTCCCTCATTTGTGTCTGGAAGTACCACGCAATCTAGCCAATTTTAGCCGGTTAGCCTGAGTGTTTGACTGCTGTTGTTAGGTCAGAACGCTCAGATCAACCCTACTCCTCGGCCAGAGATTCCAGTGTGCTCTCTGAACACTCTGAGAGTGAAACACTCTGAATTTACCAACAGACAATCTGCTCGAGCTTAATGATGAGCTTGGAGGGTACTATGATGTTGAATGCTGAGCTATAGTCAATGAACAGCATTCTTACATAGGTAATCCTCTTGTCCAGATGGGATAGGGCAGTGTGCAGGTCGATTGTGATTGCATCGCCTGTGGATCTATTGGGGCGGTAAGCAAATTGAAGTGTGTCTAGGGTGACAGGTGACAGTGATCCTTGACTAGTCTCTCAAAGCACTTCATGATGCCAGAAGTGAGTGACATGGGGCGATAGTAATTTAGTTCAGTTACCTTTGCTTTCTTGGGTACAGGAACAATGGTGGCCATATTGAAGCATGTGGGGACAGCAGACTGGGATAGAGAGAGATTGAATATGTCCGTAAACACAACAGCCAGCTGGTCTGCGCATGCTCTGAGGATGCGGCTAGGATGCCATCTGTGCCAGCCGTTTGGTTCAGGTTTTCGTCACTGGTACATCCTGTTTGAGTTTCATCCATCTGTTAACTTCTTATGGCTGCAGGGGCAGTATTGAGTAGCTTGGATGAAAGGTGCACAGAGGTGCCCAGAGTAAATGGCCTGCTCCTCAGTCATAGTTGCTAGTATATGCATATTATTATTAGCATTGGATAGAAAACACTCTGAAGTTTCTAAAACTGTTTGAATTATGTCTGTGAGTGTAACAGAACTCATATGGCAGGCAAAAACCTGAGAAAAAATCCAAACAGGAAGTGGAAATTCTGAGGCTGGTCGATTTTCAACCAAGATCCCATTGAAATCACAGCGAGATATGGATGAGTTTGTAGAACCTTGTCTGATACCTCTACTGTGAAGGGGGGCCGAATGAGAGGGAAATTAGTCAGGTCTGCCATGACCTGACCATTCTTTGACCATGTGCGTTCACATGAGAGGAAGCTCTGTTCCATCGCTCATCTGAAGTCAATGTAATTCTCCGGCTGGAACGTTATTCAAGATTTATGTAAAAAATATTCTAAAGATTGATTGATTGTTTCTACGGACTGTTACGGAACTTTTGGACATTTCGTCAGGTTTTAGTGAACGCGCTTCACAGACGTTGGATTTGTTTACCAAAACACGCTACAAAAATAGCTATTTGGACATAATCGAAAAAAACAAACATTTCTTGTGGAAGTGGGAGTCCTGGGAGTGCATTCCGACGAAGATCAGCAAAGGTAAGTGAAGATTTATAATGCTTTTTATGAGTTTTGTTGACTGCACAATTTGCCGGGTAACTGTATGGCTTGCTTTTGTGCCTGAACGCTGTTTTCAGATTATTGAATATTGTGTTTCGCTGTAAAGCTTTTTGAAATCTGACACAGCGGTTGCATTAAGAACAAGTGTATCTTTAATTATATGTAAAACATGTATCTTTCATCAAAGTTTATGATGAGTATTTCTGTTATTTGACGTGGCTCTCTGCAATTTCTCCGGATATTTTGGAGGCCTTTCTGAACATGGCGCCAATGTAAACGGAGGTTTTTGGATATAAATATGAACTTCATGTTACACAATACATATATGTCTTGTTCGATTAAGTCCTATGAGTGTCATCTGATGAAGATCATCAAAGGTTAGTGATTAATTTTATCTCTATTTGTGCTTTTTGTGACTCCTCTCTTTGGCTGGAAAAATGGCTGAATTTTTCTGTGAGTTAGTGGTGACCTAACATAATCGTTTGTGGTGCTTTCGCTGAAAAGCCTATTTGAAATCGGACACTTTGGTGGGATTAACAACAAGATTACCTTTAAAATGGTATAAAATACATGTATGTTTGAGGAATTTTAATTATGAGATTTCTGTTTGAATTTGGCGCCCTGCACTTTCACTGGCTGTTGTCATATCATCCCGTTAACGGGATTGCAGCCATAAGAAGTTATTTAAGCATGGTGGAGCCAATGTGCTGGTCTGTGGGTTCTTTGGCGGTGGTAAAGTGTGAGATTTGTACAGGGTAAAAGGGATCTAGAAGAAGGAAGGCTATCACTCAATTTTGCAACGCCATGCCATACCAAGTGGACGGCGCTTAATTGGAGCCAATTTCCTCCTACAACTGGACATTGACCCAAAGCACAGCTCCAAACTATGCAAGAACTATTTAGAGAACTAGCAGTCAGCTGGTATTATGTCTATACTGGAGTGGCCAGCACAGTCACCGGATCTCAACCTTATAAAGTTGTTATGGGATCTTGACCTTATGGTACGTAAGAAGTGCCCATCAAGCCAATCAAATTGTGGGGGTGCTTCAGGAAGCATATGATGAAATTTCTTCAGATTACCTCAACATTACCCCAATGTTTGAAGGACACAATTATTATTTCAATTAAAAATCATTATTTATAATCTAATCAATGTCTATATTTCCTATTCATATTGCAACTCAGTTCATGTGTGTTTTCATGAAAACAAGGACATTTCTAAGTGACCCCAAACTTTTGAATGTTAGTGTATATCTCTGTGTGTGTCACTGCATACTTCATTAATGATGACATTCTTTGCAGGCATGGAGTCTCCTCATGTGAATAATCCTCGACTCTCATAAGACATTGCATGATAGATTGAATGTTTACAAACAGTATGAGTGCCTTAGGTCACATTGCTCTGTTGCAGGTGAAAATCTTGTGAAAAGTACAATGACAGTTTACACATAGTAGGAAAAACCAATCCTGACTTGTAGAAAAGTAGGCCAACCATTACCATATCAATCAACGGCATGTCATAAAAAGTTAAATGGATTCACTTGATTAGCACAGTGAGTGAGTTTTGAACTGCTCAAAATGCAAGCGGGATCTTTTTTAGCATTACATGTTTTATTAGCAGAACAGAAAGACAAAAAATAATTTCTCCTTTTTAATAGCCGGGTCATATCTCCCGTCTTCTCCAATCATTAGTACAGTTACCCTGGGAGCTAACTAAGGCGTGTAGTCAGCTCACTGGCTTAGTCTCTGGCTGTGTCCCAAATGGCAAACTGCTGAGTGTCTGAGTCTGATGGTGAACCCACCCTTCTACCCCCCGGTTCCCACTGCATTTTAAGTAGGTTAATTTCTCAGCTGATCTGGGATTCAATTGAAGGAGCTGACACAGATTGGGTGGTTTTCTCAGAGCATGGATTAGGTTCTGCACCTTGTTGGATCAAATTAAACACGGTCACTTTGTCACTCGGTCACCTAGCCTATACCAGTCAAGTGATTTACCTTGTAGTTAACACAAAACTGTCTAACCCTCACTGCTAGATGGAAGGGAATATGTCTTGTTCACACAATTAACCATCACTATTTTTGCTTTAATCGTACATTTTTGATTTATTGCTCTTTTTCTACAGGGTGCGGGTAGCTCCATCTCTTCCCGTAACTCGAAAACTTGACTAAGTTACCCCTATTACTATGTAACTACACAGTAATAACTGTAGTAACAACTTAATAGTTATATAGATGTTACTATGTAAGTACATGGTAATAAGGTTGTAGTTCTATCAGTTATTACACAATTGGAACAAGGAATGTGTAATTGCACATCCATTTGCAGAAGCTTATTCCACATGTGTAATTACTGATGTTATTACACATTTTATTTTTCTACTATGTATCTGCTTTGTAATTACATGTTTGGAAGTCACTTGTGAATTACCATGTTAATAACTTAAACCAAAATCTGACCTTACATGTAAGTACAAGGTGCCACTACCATCGAATCCGGATGAAATACCATGGTTGATTAATAGGCTAGGACCTGGTAACAACAATTGTAACAAGGCACACCCTGTCATTAACTACCTGTCATTTTACATTTGTTTATTTCTATGTTATGACATGGGTCAAAGGCTAATCGAATCAAGTGTAATGCAAGAACAATTTATTTACATAAGGTATACTTGTAATGATCATGTACCTACCCAGGAGCAAGCAAGTTAGTAAAACGTACTAACACAGAGTGGTAAAGCTAGCTAGCATTTCCCCATTATTCACTAATATAGCTAGCCAGCAGATAGTTAAGCTTACTTACTTGTGGGTTCGCTGATGATTGTATAATGTGGGATGCACATTGTCTTCCACAGACAGAGCACACAAAGGCATGTCCCGTTGTAGCTGTCCATATAGCATCTTTCGCGGCAGGCAATCCTCTGGTATTCGTATGGCATAGCTGAGCCATCTAAGTTGGTGGTGTGTGATGGACGCCTCAATGATCCTGCAGTTGGTTATCTGCAGGATCTCTGAGTATGGAGTACGGTCCTGTCAGGTCACTTTCAAAATTCCTCCGAGGCATTTTATGTGAAAGGCTGTAGACTGTCCATGTTTCACATTCAAAAAGGAGAGTACAGTGCAATCGGACCACTGGAATTTTTCCACATTGTTATATTACAGGCTTATTCTAAAATGTATTACATTCCTTTGTATATACACACATTACCTTACAAATGTATTCAAAATAAAAAAAATAGATACCTTATTTACATAAGTATTCAGACCCTGTGCTATTGAGCTCAGGTGCATCCTGTTTCCATTGATCATCTTTGAGATGTTTCTACAACCTGATTGGAGTCCACCTGTGGTAAATTCAATTGATTGGACATGATTTGGAAAGGCACACACCAGTCTATATAAGGTTCCACAGTTGACAAGCCATGAGGTCGAAGGAATTGTCCGTAGAGCTCCAAGACAGAATTGTGTCGAGGCACAGATCTGGGGAAGGGTAGCAAAAAATGTATGCAGCACTGAAAGCCCCCAAGAACACAGTGGCCTCCAGCATTCTTAAATGGAAAAAGTTTGGAACCACCAAGATTTTTCCTAAATCTGTCCGCCCGGCCAAATGGAGCAATCGGGGGAGAAGGGCCTTGGTCAGGGAGGTGACCAAGAACCCGATGGTCACTCTGACAGAGCTACAGAGTACCTCTATGGAGATGGGGGAACTTTCCAGAAGGACAACCATCTCTGCAGCACTCCACCAATCAGGCCTTTATGGTAGAGTGGCCAGATGGAAGCCACTCCTCTGTAAAAGGCACGACAGCCCGCTTCGAGTTTTCCAAAAGACACCAAAAGGACTCTTAGACCATGAGAAACAAAATTCTCTGGTCTGATGAAACTAAGATTGACATTTTTGGCCTGAATGCCAAGAGTCACATCTAGAGGGAACCTGGCACCATCCCTACAGTGAAGCATGGTGGTGGCAGCATCCTGCTGTGGGTATGTTTTTCAGCGGCAGGGACTGGGAGACTAGTCAGGATTGAGGGAAAGATGAACAGAGCAAAGTACAGAGAGATCCTTGATGAAAACCTGCTCCAGAGAGCTCAGGAGCTCAGACTGGGGCAAAGGTTCACCTTCCAACAGGACAACGACCCTAAGCACACAGCAGAGACAACGCAGGAGTGGCTTTGGGATAAGTCTCTGAATGTCCTTGAGTGGCCCAGCCAGAACCTGAACCCAAACAAACATCTCTGGAGAGAGCTGAAAATAGCTGTGCAGCGAATCCCATCCAACCTGACAGAGCTTGAGAGGATCTGCAGAGAAGAATGGGAGAAACTCACCAAATACAGGTGTGCCAAGCTGGTAGCTTTATATCACATAGCTGACAAGGTCTTAACTTTAGCTAATTTGTATTTGTTATTACAGGAAAATAAACTCACAACAAGATCATTATTGACAATTTAATGGTGAGCTAATTACAGAAAATAGCTTACGTTTGTGATTGTGACAAAATAAAAGCAGGGCATTCTACAAGATCATTTTAGAACTTAGACCCTGTCTCGTAGATCTAACGTAATATCCTAATTTGACTTTGGTGCAGGTCATGTTTTTCTTCACATGACCATCTCTGGTAAACACACACTATATGAAATGAAATCAAAGTTTATTCATCACATTCACAGGATACAAATCAAATCAATTTTATTGGTCACATACATATGTTTAGCAGATGTTATTGCGGGTGTAGCGGAATTCTTGTGCTCCCAGCTCCGACAGTGCAGTAATGTCTAACAAGTAATATCTAACAGTTTCACAACATATACCCAAAATACACATAAATCTAAGTAAGGAATGGATTAAGAATATATATACATACAGTATATGTCAGAGCGACATTGGACTAAGATACAGTGGCATAGTATAGAGTACATTATATACATCTGAGATGTGTGATGCAATATTTACACACAATTAAAGTGACTAAGATACCGTAGAATAGTATAGAGTACAGGTTATACATATGAGATGAGTAATGCAAGATACGGAGACATTATTAAATTGGCTAGTGTTTCATTTCCTTAAAGTGGCCAGTGATTCCTAATCTATGTCTATAGGCAGCAGCCTCCGATGTGCTGGAGATGGCTGTTTAACAGTCAGTGGTGTAGTATGGAATACAATACAATATATACATATGAAATGGGTGATGCAATATGTTAACACAATTTAAAAGTAACTAAGATACCATAGAATAGTGTGGAGTGCAGTTTATACATATGAGATGAGTAATGCTAGATACGGAAACATTATTAAAGTGGCTAGTGATCCATTTCTAAAAGTGGCCAGTTATTCCTAATCTATTTCTATAGGCAGCTGCCTCTGATGTGCTAGTAATGGCTGTTTAGCAGTCTGGTTGTCTTGAGATAGAAGCTGTTTTTCAGTCTCTCGGTCCCAGCTTTGATGCATCTGTAATGACCTCGCCTTCTGGATGATAGCAGGGTATACATGCAGTGGCTCGGGTGGATGATGTCCTTGATGATCTTTTTGGCCTTGCTATGGCATCGGGTGCTGTAGGTGTCCTGGAGGGTGGAAAGTTTGCCCCTGGTAATGCGTTGGGCAGACCGCACCACCCCCTGGAGAGCCTTGCGGTTGTGTGAAATGGTTACTAGCTTGCTAAACAATTAACCATAATCCCAACTCATAACGTTACTACCTTGCATGAATCTACAGGTAGCTCAAGCTAACCAACTAGGTTCAATGTTAGCCAGCTAACTAACGTTAGGCTAAAACTAGCAATGCAAATGGCTCTGAGATACAAATAACATTACTACACAGATTATACATGTAACATTAGCAAGCGAGGCAGCCAGCTAACATTAGCTAGCTAACAGTACGCTTTAACTTGCAATGAAAATGACTTTCTAACCAAATTAGAAACGTATATATATGTTTACCTGTATACATGGATATACGCTTATCCCTCTATGTCACGGATGCCATGGTTGCGCGTGTAATCCAGAGACAAGAGACAGCCTTTTGTTTGTTCTCTTTTCGACTCCCTACGTATACAGTTTTACATTACATTACAGTTTATACATTTTTCCTATTTCGTTGCCTTACAACCTGGAAATAAAATAGATTTTTGGGGGGGTTTATCATTTGATTTACTCAACATACCTACCACTTTGAAGATGCAAAATATGTTTTATTGTGAAACAAACAAGAAATTAGACAAAAAAGTGAAAACTTGAGCATGCATAACTATTCACCCCCCATAGTAAATACTTTGTAGAGCCACCTTTTGCAGCAATTACAGCTGCAAGTCTCTTGGGGTATGTCTCTATAAGCTTGGCACATCTAGCCACTGGGATTTTTGCCCATTCTTCAAGGCAAAACTGCTCCAGCTCCTTCAAGTTGGATGGGTTTCGCTGATGTACAGTAATCTTTAAATCATACCACAGATTCTTATTAGATTGAGGTCTGGGCTTTGACTAGGCCATTCCAAGACATTTAAATATTTACACCCTTAAACCACTCTAGTGTTGCTTTAGCAGTATGTTTAGGGTCATTGTCCTGCTGTTAGGTGAACCTCCGTCCCAGTCTCAAATCTCTGGACGACTGAAACAGGTTTCCCTCAAGAATTTCCCTATATTTAGCACCATCTATCATTCCTTCAATTCTAACCAGTTTCCCAGTCCCTGCCGATGAAAAACATCCCCACAGCCTGATGCTGCCACCACCATGCTTCACTGTGGGGATGGTGTTCTCGGGCTGATGTGAGGTGTTGGGTTTGCGCCAGACAGTCTTGTCCTTGATGCCCAAAAAGCTACATTTTAGTCTCATCTGACCAGAGTACCTTCTCCCATATGTTTGGGGAGTCTTCCACATGCCTTTTGGCGAACACCAAACGTGTTTGCTTATTTTTTTCTTTAAGCAAGGTTTTTTTTCTGGACACTCTTCCGTAAAGCCCAGCTCTGTGGAGTGTACGGATTAAAGTGGACAGATACTCCAATCTCCACATTGGAGCTTTGCAGCTCCTTCTGGGTTATCTTTGGTCTCTTTGTGCCTCTCTGTTGCCTCGCCTGGTCCATAAGTTTTTGAGAATGGATTTAATGGTGCTCTGTGGGATGTTCCAAGTTTCTAATATTTTTTATAACCCAGACCTGATCTGTACTTCTCCAGAACTTTGTCCCTGACCTGTTTGGAGAGCTCCTTGGTCTTCATGGTGCCACTTGCTTGGTGGTGCCCCTTGCTTAGTGGTTGTTACGTACGCCTCTAGGAAGAGGGAATGCAACACCCTACTACAACTCAACTCCCCGTGGAGTGAAAGAGGTATGGGACTGTAGGTGCAAGTAAGGATGACAAAAGGCAGAGAATTACCATTTACAGGGAATGTATTCCGTCACACGGTAATTTGGGGAAAAAGGGCTGGACAGAAACAAAGCAAAGAAAGTTAATATCAAAGCCCACTCTCCTACCTTACCTGCCTACCCACTACTTACCTAACTAGCACCACCTGGTGCACTGACCAAAATACAGGGGGTGGTCCGCCCAGGTCTTACCTAGTGTTCATAGACAGTAAACTACTACGGGTTATGTATGCCCGCAGGTCTCTTGCTTAAGCACTCCCTAGGTGCCTTCCCCTCCCCCCCTGGGAACAACAACAGAATAACAAAACAATTTCAATAATCAAACCACTGCGTCCTATTGACACACAACAGACACAACCAATCAGCTCTCTCACTCAACCAACACAGGACACACTAATCATCTCTCTCCTAACAACAACCAACACAGGATATCACCCTCATCTCTCTTCTCTCAGCAATCATCTCCTCTTCTGAACAACAGAACACTGGCTTTTATAGCTGGAGAAGGAGTCTAATGGGATACAGCTGTATCTTGACGAGGGGGCGGGGTCAGCTCCAATTAGCCATGGAGTCGACCAATCAGCTGCTTGGGGGATTCCAGGAAGCCATTTCCTGAAATACATACAAATACACAAACCACAACACAGAACCTGGGGAATGTAACAGTGGTGTTGCAGAATCTGGGGACTTTCAGAACAGGTATATATATACTGAGCTCATGTGACACTTGATTGCACACATGTGGACTTTATTTAACTAATTGTGTGACTTCTGAAGGTAATTGGTTGCACCAGATCTTATTTAGGGGCTTCATAGCAAAAGGGGTGAATACATATGCACGCACCACTTTCCGTTTTTCTTTTTCTGGAATCTTTTGAAACAAGTAGTTGTTTTCATTTCATTTCACCAATTTGGACTATTTTGTGTATATCCATTACATGAAATCCAAATAAAAATCCATTTAAATTACAGGTTGTAATGCAACAAAATAGGAAAAATGCTATGGGTGATGAATACTTTTGCAAGGAACTGTATTTGCAATTAACCGCCTGAATTTTTTCCATCTCCTGAGCTATCATGCTCTTCTTCCACTGGGAATTTCACTGATTTCAAAAGTGCATTAGCAACACATTTGCAGTTCTTAAAAAAAGCATAGTTAGAAAGGATTACCTACACATACTGAGCACCTCATGTTTTAGACATAAGCGTGCTTCGCGGGAGACCAATCCGAACTCATCTTTCGGCATGTCCAGCCCATCCATTCTCTCAGCCAATCATGGCTAGTGGGAATGTTCTTATCTTATTCCGTGGCTAAACCAACTATGCTCGTAATTTCAACATTTTATTCATATTTACAGATGGCATACAAGTTTGTTATTAAGGCACATTAAAGTTTACATGTTCCAGAAGGCATTTCTACCAAAAAAACGCATTTGATAAAAAAACATTTTTTATGTTCAAATGCCTCTCCTGTGAAGTAGGGAAGCTCGACATACGCGTTGTTTCCTGAAACGAGTCACGTGATTGACAAGGATTCTTTCTTCTGTAACAATGTAAAAATGCAAACAACTATTCAGACACTATTTGAAAATGTAGGTAACCTCTCTCAATAAGATTTTGTACAGAAAATCCCTACCACAGATTCTCAATTGGATTGAGGTCTGGGTTTTGACTAGCCCATTTCAAGACATTTAAATGTTTCCCCTTAAACCACTCGAGTGTTGCTTTAGCAGTATGCTTAGGGTCATTGTCCTGCTGGAAGGTGAACCTCCGTCTCAGTCTCAATTCTCTGGAAGACTGAAACAGGTTTCCCTCAAGAATTTCCCTGTATTTAGCGCCATCCATCATTCCTTCAATTCTGACCAGTTTCCCAGTCCCTGCCGATGAAAAACATCCCCACAGCATGATGCTGCCACCACCATGATTCACTGTTGGGATGGTGTTCTTGGGGTGATGAGAGGTGTTGGGTTTGCACCAGACATAACCTTTTCCTTGATGGCCAAAAAGCTACATTTGAGTCTCATCTGACCAGAGTACCTTCTTCCATATGTTTGGGGAGTCTCCTACACGCCTTTTGGCGAACACCAAACGTGTTTGCAAATGTTTTTCTTTAATCAATGGCTTTTTTCTGGCCACTTCTGTAAAGCCCAGCTCTGTGGAGCGTACAGCTTAAAGTGGTCCTATGGACAAATTCCCCAAACTCCGTTGTGGACCTTTGCAGCTCCTTCAGGGTTATCTTTGGTCTCTTTGTTGCCTCTCTAATGAATGCCCTCCTTGCCTGGTCCGTGAGTTTTGGTGGGTGGCCCTCTCTTGGCAGGTTTGTTGTGGTGCCATATTCTTAAAAAAAATATATAATGGATTTAATGGTGCTTCGTGAGATGTTCAAAGTTTGGGATATTTTTTATAACCCAACCCTGATCTGTACTTCTCCACAACTTTGTCCCTGACCTGTTTAGAGAGCTCATTGGTCTTCATGGTGTCACTTGCTTGGTGGTGACCCTTGCTTAGTGGTGTTGCAGACTTTGGGGCCTTTCAGAACAGGTGTATATATACTGAGACCAAATTGGAATTTGTGTAATGTACATGAATGCTTTATAAAGAAAGAAAATTGTGTAGTATACTCAATGCGTTATATCTCCTGGTTAGCCTTTTGTCTGCAAAGGTTGTTGAATTGTAACTACAATGTAGTTTTTCTTTAAACAAAAGAGTATTGTTCATTAAATCACTGTATCTGGCAATCCTTTATGTTATGTCTTTACATTTTTGGTTTAGCGGAAGTTTGAAGGCATGTGGGTAGATGCATAACAAAACGTTCAAATATGTTATTGTTCAAAATAATTAAGATGGCTATTTTGAAGGCTTGAATAAACCATGAAGATGTAACAAGAAAATTAGGAGTGAGAAGTCCTGTCTTGTCTCATCATTTAAAAGGTTCCTGTTCTCCAAGACTCTTGAAGATCCATGCAGATTTGTCAATTCAAAGATCAATGTCCACAGTTTGTTCCATCTGATAATTGTTTTTATTTGTTAAAACTTCTTATGGCTGCAAGGGAAAGTATTGAGTAGCCAGTGAAATCGTGCCCATTTCAAACGGCCTCGTACTCAATTCTTGCTCGTACAATATGGATATTATTATTACTATTGGATAGAAAACACTCTCTAGTTTCTAAAACCGTTGGAATTATTTCTCTGAGTGAAACAGAACTCATTTGGCAGCACTTTCCCTGACCAGGAAGTAGAATGTCAGAAATATATGCTCTGTTCAACTTCCTGCCTATACATGGTCATGACACGTAGGAGTCTACGTACACTCCATACGCCTTCCTCTGGGTGTCAAGATGATGTGAGAGAAGAAATTTTGTGTTTATCTTGGTCTGGGGTGGAATAAAAGCTATTTCTTTGACGTGACCGTCCACTTCCGGTACTCTGAAGCGCGCGACTTGGAAGTGAGATTGCCTTCTGTTTTGCTGCCGTAATGGATGACAACTATCTCCGGCTCGGATTTTATTTGATACATGTGACCATATCATCGTAATGTATGTTTTTTCAATATAGTTGAATCAGATTATTGAAATTTTTTCGGGAGTTTTGCCGTGTTCCGTTCTGTGACTTTGTTTACTTTGGAGAGATATGTAGCACTCGGCTAGTGCCCATGCTAAATGAAGAGGGAAAGTTGCCATTCTGAATCCAAACAATGACTCATCTGGACAAAGGACACCTTGTTCAACATTCTGATGAAAGATCAGCAAAAGTAAGACCCAATTTATGATGTTATTTCATATATCTGTCGTGCATGTGAACTGGTCGTGGGCGCCCAAGTGTTTCTGGCTATTGTGGCTACGCTAATATAGCGCTACATTTTGTTTTCGCTGTAAAACATTTAATAAATCGGAAATATTGTCTGGAATCACAAGATGCCTGTCTTTCAATTGCTGCACACTATGTATTTTTCAGAAATGTTTTATGATGAGTAATTAGGTATTTGACGTTGGTGTCTGTAAATATTATGGCTGCTTTCGGTGCAATTTCTGATTGTAGCTGAAATGTAAACTATGATTTATACCTGAAATATGCAAATTTTTCGAACAAAACATATGCTATACATAAATATGTTATCAGACTGTCATCTGATGAAGTTTTTTCTTGGTTAGTGGCTATTTATTTCTTTATTTGGTCGAATTTGTGATAGCTAGTGATGGAGTAAGAAACTGATGGAGTTAGAAAAGTGGTGTCTTTTGCTAACGTGGTTAGCTAATAGATTTACATATTTTGTCTTCCCTGTAAAACATTTTAAAAATCGGACATGTTGGCTTGATTCACAAGATGTGTACCTTTCATATGCTGTATTGGACTTGTTAATGTGTGAAAGTTAAATATTTTTAAAAAATATCTTTTGAATTTCGCGCCCTGCACTTGAGCTGGATGTTGTCATAAGTGTACCGGTGTCGGGCCAGCCAGCCTAACAGGTTAAACCACAGAACCACAAAAAAATATTGTTTGTTTTTCTCGCAGTATGGCACTTTAGGCAATTAGTTTGTCTGAAGGATCTTAGGATCATAAAAACAAAAGACATACAAAGGATTGCACTGTGGACCACAACATCAAGGGCCCCTGAGCAGGCGAGAGCAGGAGAAAAGCTTTGGTAATCTCCCCATAATCCTTTCTGTTCACCCTGGAGATTGTCCTCCTTTAGAAGTTTCCAGCCAGACATAGAGGTGTATATTGTGATGGTATCAACTCTAATAGACTGGTGGGGGTTGAAGTAAAGGCTAACCATCTCACTCACTCAAATAGCCCTGGGTTCAAGCAAGACAGCTCCTTTTCAATTATTTTCTAAATTAACGGGCTTGTTCCATTGAGACCTAGCCCAGACTATCAGGGATGGATGTAAGCTAAAGGAAATCGGTAGAGGAGGCGATTCAAGGATCATTCTTATGTCAAACTGTCAAGGCACCTTTCAGGGTGGTGCGTTTTTGTTATAGTACCACATTTTGGAGGAAGTATATGCACTTTGTCTTTGTTGTGTTTTGTAGGATATTCCCCTGAACACATTTGGCCATTTAGGAGGGAATCACATCCAGAGTATGTATTTTAGTGAAATATTCAGAACTGTCGCAATTGTCTCTCGCAGTATAGTTACACATCTATTGAATGCATGTGTTCTAGAAATATTATGGTGTATGATTCTTCCATAAGCCTATTTAAGCATCCTTTTAAGATTGTATATCTAAGGTTTAGTGCTAGCAGTAATGGATAGGGGTTCAAGCAGTAAAGCTTGTGAAACCCTATTGTATTTGTTCCCGTTCATTATTGTTATTTTTATTGTTCCTATTTCTGTAGTTTTGGTGAAAAAAATCTAATTCCTGTGAGATGAAAAGGCCCATGACTGTGCAACTTAGCAACATGGTAAAGGCCCAAGGGCCACACCCTCTCATGCAATACCATGCCAATTGGCCACATGGTAGAGCTATAACAAGCGAATGAAAAGGCATATTTTGAAAGATCAGCTCTCACCACGTGTGACCTAGAGTCATGAAATGTAGTTCATAGGTCCCTCTCCTCACAAGGAACAGATTTCCCTGTTGAAACCATTAACCATTTAGAATTTTGTGAAAATTACTTAAAATGCTACTCCTCTAGTACCGATTTGACTGATGAGCATGAAACTTGATATGTGGCATTTATGGACCAAGGTCTCGCAATGCAATATTTTCCAAACTTGTGACAAAACAACATGGCCGCTATTGATCAATGAGCATTCACATGGGCGTGGTCTCGCACATAAATGCATGCAAATCAGACAAGGACCTTCGTATTGTGAGAAAAATGGGTACACATGTTACAAACACTGTCAAGCCTCAACATATGTAAGCACATTTCGATCGAACACACAGTGCTCGATTATTTTAACTAGGCAAGTCAGTTACGAACAAATTCTTATTATCAGTGATGGCCTAGGAACAGTGGGTTAACTGCCTTGTACAGGGGCAGAACGACAGATTTTTACTTTGTCAGCTCGGGAATTCAAACTTGCAAACTTTCGGTTACTAGTCCAACACTCTAACCACTAGGCTACCTGCCGCTATAACAGGCACACGTTTATATCTCTTGATCTGTTTGACTTAGTGATGAAATTTGGCACACACACTCAGGGAGGTGAGGCTAGCTAACCTGTAGATTATGGTTGAGTTTGGCCGCACGGCGGCGCTGATGGACAGGACAAAACGTTCATGCAAGCTCATTGGTTCATGTTGTTTTAACTAGAATCTTGGAAAATGATGCATTTAAAGACGTGCATCCATAGATGCTACAGTTGAAGTCGGACGTTTACATACACTTAGGTTGGAGCCCTTAAAACTAGTTTTTCAACCAACCACTCCACAAATGTCTTGTTATTAACGAACTATGGTTTTGGCAAGTCGATTAGGACATCTACTTTGTGCGTGACAAGTAATTTTTCCAACAATTGTTTACAGACAGATTATTTCACTTATAATTCACTGTATCACAATTCCAGTGGGTCAGAAGTTTACATACACTAAGTTGACTGTGCCTTTAAACAGCTTGGAAAATTCCATAAAATGATGTCATGGCTTTAGAAGCTTCTGATAGACATCATTTGAGTTAATTGGAGGCGTACCTGTGGATGTATTTCAAGGCCTACCTTCAAACTCAGTGCCTCTTTGCTTGACATCATGGGAAAATCAAAAGAAATCAGCCAAGACCTCAGAAAGAAAATTGTAGACCTCCACAAGTCTGGTTCATCCTTGGGAGCAATTTCCAAACCCCTGAAGGTACCACGTTCATCTGTACAAACTATAGTACGCAAGTATAAACACCATGGGACCACGCAGCCGTCATACCGCTCAGGAAGGAGAAGCGTTCTGTCTCTTAGAGATGAACGTACTTTGGTGCGAAAAGTGCAACTCAATCCCAGAACAACAGCAAACTTCCGACTTCAACTGTACTAAACTTGGTTCCGATCGGTCCAGCGGTTCAGGAGGAGACATTTAAAGTAGTCAATATCATAAACATTTGTCCAAAATATATCAAAAGCATTTTGCATGATTTGGTTGATTTTGAGTTCTAATATTTGCCAACTGTGGTATGGAGTTGGTAGAGCATGGCGCTTGCAACGGCGTTTGCATGACACTTGCAGTTCTAAGGTTGTGGGTTCGATTCCCACGGGGGACCAGTATGAAAAAATAAAAGTTTGAAAATGAATGCACTTACTACTAAGTTACGTTTGATAAAAGCGTCTGCTAAATTACTAAAATGTAAATGAGTACAGAAGTGTCACACCCTAGGGAAATGTGTCCAATTTGTCCTGATGGTGGCATAGTGGACCACAGCTTGAACCCCGGCAATGCTTCTTGCAGCTTTAATTGTTGCTGTTGTTGTTGTAGAAGTGGTATGTCTAGTGAGTTTCGTCCATTTTCCGTCTTCCTGACAGATTTCCGACCGTCATTGGGAGGAGGCTGACGATTCATTTTCAGACACACTAGCTGGATGGAAAAGTGCAGAATATCCAGAGCCAAGAGACATTTCATAGTTCATTGTGGGGCTGTGCTCACTACTTCTAAACAATATTCAGTGAATGAGTAAATCATGAAAAAGCCACTGTAAAGGTCAGATCGTCCGTCTTTGTATTGGTTTAATGGAAAGCGTGGCCATTTGCCAAGATTTTCTGTTTCTTAAGGACCCCAGGTTAAGTTATAACCTGGTTCCAGTTAATATCTTGGAACCTAAATTGCCTATACAGAGCCACCAATGCATGTCAATCAAATGTATTTATAAAGCCCTTCTTACATCAGCTGATGTCACAAAGTGCTGTACAGAAACCCAGCCTAAAACCCCAAACAGCAAGCAATGCAGGTGTAGAAGCACGGTGGCTAGGAAAAACTCCATAGAAAGGCCGGAACCTAGGAAGAAACCTAGAGAGGAACCAGGCTATGAGGGGTGGCCAGTCTTCTTCTGGCAGTGCCAGGTGGAGATTATAACAGAACATGGCCAAGGTGTTCAAATGTTCATAGATGACCAGCAGGATCAGATAATAATAATCACAGTGGTTGTAGAGGGTGCAACAAGTCAGCACCTCAGGAGTAAATGTCAGTTGGCTTTTCATAGCTGATCATTCAGAGTATCTGTACCGCACCTGCTGTCTCTAGAGAGTTGAAAACAGCAGGTCTGGGACAGGGTAGCACGACCGGTGAACAGGTCAGGCTTCCATAGCCACAGCAAGAACAGTTGAAACTGGAGCAGCAACACGACCAGGTGGACTGGGGACAGTAAGGAGTCATCAGGCCAGGTAGTCCTGAGGCATGGTCCAAGGGCCCAGGTCCTCAGAGACAGAGACAGAGAGACAGAGAGAGAGGTGATCATGTCAAATGTAATCATACTGATTAAAGATGTTTACACTATTTTTGCTGAACAGCGTACCACTTACCTTAACAGTTAAATGTAACTAAATGTAATCGAAAATGTAACGTAAGTATTCCCCCTAAGTGATGCTGCATACTCCAAGTTAAAATCGAACCATTTTGGTAAAATGTTTTATAAATTGCTGCGGTGTAGTCATTTTTGAGGACACAAGCTCAATTACACAGCACAAACATGATAGAAATATGTAAGTATTTGATGATGTATTTCCTATTCAACAAAACTGTATGAGTAACGCTTGAAATTACATATGCTTTCTAAATGTAGTATAATAATAACATTTCACCGTCCTTATAACTGTAAAATACATATTTGTATGTTTAGTGTTAGAGAATAATTGCTTGATCAAAACATCTGCCCCCATTGCTGTGAACGTATCACAGAGCTTAAAAATCTATGAATAATTTTATATTCACAGCTATATATCGATCTCTGAATTTGCTACAGTGATGAAACCATTCTCCCCTACTGTGCTACGATGTAAGGATTGCATGCATGTCCTTTGTCAGTAGCTGTGATATAGGGTTCAGCCAGGGATTGATGGACAGTCGAAAGAGCGAATGAAATGGTAGGAGGGACATCCCAGCTTCAGGTGGTTTCAGATTTCATCGAAAATATACTACTGTGTCCGTGAGAATCAGGGCTACCACTCAATGCAAGCCATTTTGATCTATGGTCGATTTATAACTGATGTCGGTTGGAACAGGTACCAGAACCACGCAGGTCCGATAAACAGGGGACTTTACATCTAAGAAGATTTATTAAAACCCCCATACCATTTTATTACATCCCTTATAAATAAATAAAAATCCCATATGTGGAATTGCAATTTTACATGTGAAAAACATTAAAATGTTGTCACGTGTTGAAGTTTCCATCCCCAAGATACCACTTTTATTTCACATGCTCAAATTTTTCACGTGTCGTTTCATGTCATCACATGTTGCTTTTACATGTTACATGTTATGAGATTAACATAAGATCACATGTCAAATTCATGTGGTTTTTCTGTAAGGGATAAGAACATGAGGTACTTTTGAAGAGGAATGAACAGTAAAGGTTAAGGTTATTTCATGCACAAGTACTGGGCTAAGGTGAAATCAAACATTCATTCCTTTCCTATCTAGTTTGCTTACCCAGCTATGCATGCTGTACATTTTGAAAGGTTACGTTATTTCCAGATTCCAGATGATCTAGAACAGTTCACAAGATGGGCTATCAACGTATTGAATGTGTGTTATGCCACCAAGGGTAGCCTGTGCAATAAATACAGAAAAATGGCTCTTTGACTTTATACTTTGGCATACACAAGGCCTACCCATTGTGACGATAAATTCTTTCTGCATTCTGCCCCTGGTAGTCAAAGCTACTGGCCCGCCAGCACAGCATCCTCTTATCTATTGTGTGCTTAAAGCCGTCTATCTCTTTTCTTTGAAATGGAATGCTACGGTAGTGTGGAGATCAGAGAGCACAGACAACTGGACTACTTGATCCGTTCTCCTGGGTGACAGATGAGGCTGCCTCCCAAGTGGCAACCTATCCCCTATATAGTGCATTACTTTTGACCAGGGCCCAAGTATGTGTAACTGATGAATGCACAATCACAAGCACACACTATGACACACACCCACACATTATTATTCTTCAGTTGAATTGTTTCTTATTTTTGTGTGTGTGTAAATGTGTGTCTATTGTATTTTTTATACTATGTGTATATATATATATATACAGTTGAAGTCGGACGTTTACATGCGCCTTTGAACAAATACATTTAAACTCAGTTTTTCACAATTCCTGACATTTAATCCTAGTAAACATTCCCTGTTTTAGGTCAGTTAGGATCACCACTTTATTTTAAGAATGTGAAATGTCAGAATAATAGTAGAGAGAATTATTTATTTCAGCTTTTATTTCTTTCATCACATTCCCAGTGGGTCAGAAGTTTACATACACTCAGTTAGTATTTGGTAGCATTGCCTTTAAATTGTTTAACTTGGGTCAAACGTTTCGGGTAGTCTTCCACAAGCTTCCCACAATAAGTTGGGCGAATTTTGGCCCATTCCTCCTGACAGAGCTGGTGTAACTGAGTCAGGTTTGTAGGCCTCCTTGCTCGCACACACTTTTTCAGTTATGCCCACAAATTTTCTATAGGATTGAGGTCAGGGATTTGTAATGGCCACTCCAATACCTTGACTTTGTTGTCCTGAAGCCAATTTGCCACAACTTTGGAAGTATGCTTGGGGTCATTGTCCATTTGGAAGACCGATTTGTGACCAAGCTTTAACTTCCTGACTGATGTCTTGAGATGTTGCTTCAGCGTAGCCTAGTGGCTAGAGCATTGGACTAGTAACCGCAAGGTGGCAAGATTGAATCCCCGAGCTGACAAGGTGATAATCTGTCGTTCTGCCCTTGAATAAGGCAGTTCACCCACTGTTCCTAGGCTGTCATTGAAAATAAGAATTTGTTCTTAACTGACTTGCCTAATAAAATAAAATAAATATCCACATATTTTCCATCCTCATGATGCCATCTATTTTGTGACGTGAAACAGTCCCTCCTGCAGCAAAGCACCCCCACAACATGATGCTGCCACGTCCGTGCTTCACGGTTGGGATGGTGTTCTTCAGCTTGCAAGCTTCCCCCTTTTTCCTCCAAACATAACGATGGTCATTATGGCCAAGGTCCTTTGCTGTTGTTCTGGGATTGATTTGCACTTTTCGCACCAAAGTACGTTCATCTCTTGGAAACAGAATGCGTCTCCTTCCTGAGCGGTATGACGGCTGCATGGTCCCATGGTGTTTATACTTGCGTACTATTGTTTGTACAGATGATCGTGGAAATTGGAAATTGTTCCCAAGGATGAACCAGACTTGTGGAGGTCTACAATTTTCTTCCTGAGGTCTTGGCTGATTTCTTTTGATTTTCCCATGATGTCAAGCAAAGAGGCACTGAGTTTGAAGGTAGGTCTTGAAATACATCCAAAGGTACACCTCCAATTGACTCAATTTATGTAAATTAGCCTACCAGAAGCTAAAGCCATGACATAATTTTCTGGAATTTTCCAAGCTGTTTAAAGGCACAGTCAACTTAGTGTATTTAAACGCATTGTGATACAGTGAGTTATAAGTGAAATAATATGTCTGTAAACAATTGTTGGAAAAATGACTTGTGTCATGCACAAAGTAGATGTCCTAATCGACTTGCCAAAACTATAGTTTGTTAACCTGTTTGGCGTGCAAGCCCGACGTCGGTACACTTATGACAACAGCCAGCTCAAAGTGCAGGGCGCGAAATTCAAAATATATTTTTTTTAAATATTTAACTTTCACACATTAACAAGTCCAAGACACCAGATGAAAGGTACACATCTTGTGAATCAAGCCAACATGTCCGATTTTTAAAATGTTTTACAGGGAAGACACAATATGTAAATCTATTAGCTAACCACGTTAGCAAAAGACACCACTATTCTTACTCCATCAGTTTTTTACTCCATCAGTAGCTATCACAAATTCGACCAAATAAAGAAATAAATAGCCACTAACCAAGAAACAACTTCATCAGATGACAGTCTGATAACATATTTATTGTATAGCATATGTTTTGTTCGAAAAATTTGCATATTTCAGGTATAAATCATAGTTTACATTTCAGCTACAATCAGAAATTGCACCGAAAGCAGCCATAATATTTACAGACACCAACGTCAAATACCTAATTACTCATCATAAAACATTTCTGAAAAATACATAGTGTACAGCAATTGAAAGACAGGCATCTTGTGATTCCAGACAATATTTCCGATTTATCAAGTGTTTTACAGCGAAAACACAATATAGCGTTATATTAGCGTAGCCACAATAGCCAGAAACACAAGCAATTTCCCAGTAGCAAAAGTAAGCGATCGTAACAAACAGGCAAAAGATATATAATTTTTGACTAACCTTGATTTTCTTCCTCAGATGACAGTCCTATAACATCAGGTTATACATACACTTATGTTTTGTTAAAAAATGTGCATATTTAGAGCTGAAATCAGTGGTTACCCATTATGCTAACGTAGCTACTATTTCCCACAACGTTCGGATATTTTACTGACACTTTTTCTGACACACATATTCTGACCAAATAGCTATTCATAAACATAACTAAAAAATACATGTTGTATAGGAAATGATAGATCCATTAGTTATTAATGAAATCACAGTGTTAGAATTCTAAAAATAACTTCATTACGTTATGCAGCTTCGGTATAGCTTAGAGTAGCCAAAACGTTGGCCGCCCACGACTAGTACACAGTTCGACAGATATATGAAATAGCATCATAAAATGTTTCTTACTTTTGGTGATCTTCCGTCAGAATGTTGGACAAGGTGTCCTTTGTCCAGAACAGTCGTTGTTTGGATCTGGAACGGCAAATTTTCTTCTTCATTTAGCATGGACACTTGCCAAGTGCTACAGATCTCTCCAACGTCAACAAAGTCAGAGAACGGAACACGGCAAAACTCCCGAAAAAATTTCAATAATCTGATTAAACTATATTGAAAAAACATACGTTACGATGATATGGTCACATGTATCAAATAAAATCTAAGACGGAGATGTTAGTCGTCCATAACGAGAGCAAAACAGAAGGCAAATCCATGTCCCCTTTCGCGCGCTCCAGAAACAGGAAATGGACGGTCACGTCAAACAAAGAGCTTTAATTCCACCTCAGACCAAGATAAACACGAAATGTTTTCTCTCACCGCCTCTTGACAACCAGGGGAAGGTGTATGAAGTGTATGTAGACTCTTACGTATCATGCCCATATATAGGCAGGAAGTTGAACAGAGCATCGATTTCTGACATTCCACTTCCTGGTCAGGAAGTGTGCTGCAGAATGACTTCTGTTTCACTCAGAGAAATAATTCAAACGGTTTTAGAAACTAGAGAGTGTTTTCTATCCAATAGTAGTAATAATATGCATATTGTACGAGCAAGAATTGAGTACGAGGCCGTTTGAAATGGGCACGATTTAACTGGCTACTCAATACTGCCCCTTGCAGCCATAACAGGTTTTAACAAGAAATTTGTGGAGTGGTTAAAAAACGAGTTTTAACGACTCCAACCTAAGTGTATGTAAACTTCGGACTTCAACTGTATATATATATATATCTATATACAGTAGCTTCAGAAAGTATTCAGACCCTGTGAAATTTGTTATGTTACAAAATTGATCTACCTACAATACCCCATAATGACAAAGGAAAAAACTTTTTTCTACATTTTAATAATATATTAAAAACAAAATTCTGAAATATCACATTTACATAAGTATTCAGACCCTTTACTCAGTACTTCGTTGAAGCACCTTTGGCAGCAATTACAGAATCAAGTTTTCTTGGGTATGACGCTAGCTGACAAGGTATAGATCTGTCATTCTGCCCCTGAACAAGGCAGTTAACCCACTGTTCCTAGGCCGTCATTGAATATAAAAATTTGTTCTTAACTGACTTGCCTAGTTAAATAAATGTAAAATATAAAAATACAAGCTTGGCATACCTGTATTTGGGGAGTTTCTCCCATTCTTCTCTGCAGATCATCTCAAGCTCAAGCATCTATTTTCAGGTCTCTCCAGAGATGTTTGATCAGGTTCAAGTCCGGGCCACTCAAGGACATTCAGAGACTTGTCCCGAAGCAACTCCTGCGTTGTCTTGATCTGTTCTTAGGGTCGTTGTCCTGTTGGAAGTAAGGCAAGCTCTAGGAAGTCTTGGTGGTTCCAAACTTCTTCCATTTAAGAGTGATGGAGGCCACTGAGTTCTTGGGGATCTTCTTTACTTTTTATTTCACCTTTATTTAACCAGGCAGGCCAGTTGAGAACAAGTTCTCATTTACAACTGCGACCTGGCCAAGATAAAGCAAAGCAGTGCAACAAAAACAACAACACAGAGTTACACATGGGATAAACAAACATACAGTCACTAACACAATAGAAAAAAGCTATGTACAAGTTGTGCAAATGTAGTAAGATTAAGATAAGGCAATAAATAGGCAATAGTGGCGAAATAATCACAATTTAGCATTAACACTGGAATGAATAGATGTGCAGATGATGATGTGCAAGTAGAGATACTTGGGTGCAAAAGAGCAAAAAAATAATATAATAATAACAATATGGGGATGTGGTAGTTGGGTGTGCTATTTACAGATGGGCTGTGTACAGGTGCAGTGATCGGTAAGCTGCTCTGACAGCTGATGCTTAAAGTTAGTGATGCTTCAATGCTGCAGAAATGTTTTGGTACCCTTCCCAAAATCTGTGCCTCGACACAATCCTGTTTCAGAGCTCTACGGACAATTCCTTCGACCTCATGGCTTGGTTTTTGCTCTAAACATGCACTCAACTGTAGGGCATTATGTAGTCAGGTGTATGACTTTCCAAATCATGTCCAATCAATTGAACTTACCACAGGTGGACTCCAATCAAATTTTAGAAACATCTCAAGGACGATCAATGGAAACAGGATGGACCTGAGCTCATTTTCGAATCTCATAGCAAAGGGTCTGAATACTTACGTAAGTAAGGTATATCCATTTTTTTGTTTTTGCTTTGTCATTATGGGTATTGTGTGTAGATTGCTGAGAACATTTTTTTATTGAATCCATTTTAGAAGGCTGTAACTTAAGAAAATGTGGAAAAAGTCTTGGGGTCTGAATACTTTCTGAAGGCACTATATAGTACAAGGATGTGAATGTGTTAAGGTAGTCTCATATCTAAGTCTTCCCAACCCTGGCAGTCATTCTGAATACATGTTGCGGGTGAATACCAATTCAAAATGATGGATATCCCCATTCTGTCTGGATTCCAACAGAAATTACACATCACTTTGCAAGCCAGCATAATGTGACTTGCAGGCCTGATGAGGCCCGTAAACTGTGGGTTTCAGCTCACTGTATTAGGGTAAAACTAGACCCTCAAAAGAAGGCCTTATGAAATATGTACAAAAATATATTGTAATTTAGTACACTCTTATCTAGAACAAATGCCAGTAGTGAGTGCATACATTTTCATACTGGAATCAAACCCACAACCCTGGCGATGGAAGCTCCATGCTCTACCAACTGAGCCACACAGGTCTTGTATTGTCTTAAATAATTACATTTTAATGACAACATATTCACCTAGGACCTCACTTGGTGAAGGCTCAAAGAATACAACAACCATGTCTCCATCACCAGGAAACACTGTCAGGGGTTGTACTGCTAACTCTAAAATTCATTTGAATGGGTTAAAACCCAACATCAAGGCTATTCAATTCAGATCCTGAAGGGCTGAAAGATTTTTGTGTTGTTATTCAAAGAACCATCCCATTTATGGTTCTTCAGAGACCCTAAAATGGTTCCCCTATGGAATCGTTCTCAAGAAACATATTTGTTTCTAACTTGCACCTTTATTTTTAAGAGTGTAGTAACATTGGTACTCTTCTATTATTTATATTCTTCTCCCCCTGTCCAGGAGTCATCAGGACTGCCTTAGGCAACATTGACCGGGAGGCGAATTAATTGTATACTGTATATGTTTGTAATGTACATGTTAAAACTTCTTCTGGCTGCAATCCCGTTAACGAGATTGATATGACAACAGCCAGTGAAAGTGCAAGGCACCAAATTCAAACAACAGAAATCTCATAATTAAAATTCCTCAAACATGCAAGTATTTCACACCATTTTAAAGATACACTTCTTGCTAATCCCACCACAGTGTCCGATTTCAAAAAGGCTTCACAGCGAAAGCACCACAAACTATTAAGTTAGGTCACCGCAAAATCACAGAAAAACACAGCCATTTTTCCAGCCAAAGACAGGAGTCACAAAAAGCAGAAATAGAGATAAAATGAATCACTAACCTTTGATGATCTTCATCAGATCACATTCATAGGACTTCATGTTACACAATACATACGTATATGTTTTGTTCAATAAAGTTCATATTTATATCCAAAAACCTCAGTTTACATTGGCGCCATGTTCAGAAATGCCTTCAAAATATCAGGAGAAATTGCAAAGCCACATCAAATAACAGAAATACTCATCATGAACTTTGATGAAAGATACATGTTTTAAATAGAATTAAAGATACACTTGTTCTTAATGCAACCGTTGTGTCAGATTTCAAAAAAGCTTTACGGCAAAAGCACAATATTCAATAATCTGAGAACAGCGTTCAGCCACAAAAGGAAGCCATACAGTTACCCGCCAAATTGTGCAGTCAACAAAAGTCATAAATAGCATTATAAATCTTCACTTACCTTTGCTGATCTTTGTCGGAATGCACTCCCAGGACTCCCACTTCCACAAGAAATGTTCGTTTTGTTCGGTAATGTCCATCATTTATGTACAAATAGCTATTTTTGTTAGCATGTTTGGTAAACAAATCCAAAGTCCGGAAGCGCGTTCACTAAAAGCAGACGAAATGTCAAAAGTTCCGTAACAGTCAGTAGAAACATGTCAAACGATGTATTGAATCAATCTTTAGGATGTTTTTAACATAAATCTTCAATAATGTTCCAACCGGAGAATTCCATTGTCTTCAGAAGTGCGATGGAACAGAGCTCCCTCTCATGTGAACGCGCATGGTCAGAGCATGGTCAGCTCATGGTAGACCTTACTCATTCCCGTCTCCTTCGGCCCCACTTCACAGTAGAAGCATCAGACAAGGTTCTACAGACTGTTGACATCTAGTGGAAGCCATAGGAAGTGCAAACTGACCCATATCCCACTGTGTATCCCACTGTGTATTCGATAGGCGATGAGTTGAAAAGATTTCCCACTTCCTGGTTGGATTTTTTTTCTCAGGTTTTTGCCTGCCATATGAGTTCTGTTATACTCACAGACATCATTCAAACAGTTTTAGAAACTTCAGAGTGTTTTCTATCCAATACTAATAATAATATGCATATATTAGCAACTGGTACTGAGGAGCAGGCAGTTTACTCTGGGCACCTCTGGGCACCTTTTCATCCAAGCTACTCAATACTGCCCCTGCAGCCATAAGAAGTTAATGGTTAACATTTTTGTCTGTAATGTCTTTTTCGTTATGTCTGGTAGACTTGCTGTCGGCATTTTTTATAATATTTTTAAAAGTAGTGCACTAAACAGGGAATAGGGTGCCATTTGGGACACAGCCAATATTTAACCTAACCTCCCATATCCATTGGATGGTAAAAATGTTGGCTGCATTGCTCCTTGACCCACTTCTAGTGATTATTCTGCCCGAGGCAAGTGGGTTGGATTATTTTCTGCCTGTAACATCTTCTTGAAAAGAGAGGAAAGAATGAAATGCTGTAAGAAAATAAACATTAGTAGGGCCTCTTTTGTCCAAACTTGGTGTGATGGTGCATGATAAAATCTAAATATGGCTTCCCTCTTAAAATCCGATCAGCTGATGATCAGTGGATTTTAAGAATACAATAGAATAAGGATACAGGGAATAAGGTGTATCTATAGATTAACAATATCTGGCAGGATTGTAATGAAAACACATTTCTTTTGAAACATTGAAACAGTTAGAATATTAAGATGGCTTTGCTCTTAGAATGCGATCAGAGTACCATAGGATACTTTTTTTTATAGATCAACAATGTCCAGCAGGACTGGTACTGGAAAGCAACAGCCTATTTTTCATTAACATTTCATTATTTATATTCAAACAGGTAGGAGTGGTCATGGATAAGTCATGAATAAATTGCTACAATGTCTCTGTCCTACCAAAATCAAATAGACACATTTTGCTCAGAAATAGTAAAACCATATTGCAAATACTTACATTAGATATGCACATAATATTGCAACTCTGTCTGATGTGTGGGTGCCTTTCGGCTTCCCATTTCTTCTCCACATTAATGTATTTTGATTTATGGCAATGGTGGGCTTGAAACTGAGAAGATTGTAACTAGTTATGTGCTCTTTCCAGACGTAAACCTTTGTTTTGTTTGTTTGTTACTTTGAGGATTTTTACACATGCAGAGACTACCTTACCAAGTAAACAAGTATTTTTTTACCCTCAAGGAAGAAGTACATAGAAAAGGGGTTGAGTAAGGAAAAAGAAAACAAGACAAACTGCACTTTTACTCCAAGAATTTACAGATTGTCTCCTAGAACGTTCCTGATATTGTTAAAAGTAAACAACCCTAATCCTGCAAACTCAGTCACTGAATTCCATATTGACATATTATTCAAGGGGCCTTGTACTGATGAAATCACACATGACTGCTTATCTTTTCTATAACCTTGTTACTGATAGCTGTGATTTCAAATAACCTAGGACACACTCCTCTTCAGTAGCAACCATTTTGTTTCTTGATCAATGATTTTATATCACAGGCGAGACCCTGCTGTGTTCTGTAGATTGCTGTTACAGAGTTCACACACAAGTTCACCAGTTGCTCTAGGGTTTTGCCTCTGGGAGAGAAACAGAAAAACAAGAGAGAGAAAGAGATTGAGAATGAAAACTGAGGTAACAGGAAACACATGGTAAATCAAGTTCCTTGATCTGGTTTCAGTGTACAGCGGGGCGAGACAGTGGGCCACTTTAACCCCACCCCACACACACACACATACACATACACATACACATACAGTGTGTGATTTCATCTGTACATGCCCAAATGACTATCCCCCTTCACGCTCAACTCGATCATCATGAAGTGCTTCAAGAGGCTGGTCATGCCCCACATCAAGGCCAGCATGCCATGTACACTGGAACCACTCCAAATTGCCTACCGCTCCAACAAATCAATGGAATATGCCATTTCCATTGCTGTTCACACAGCCTTAACACATCTGGACAAGAGGAACACCTATGTGAGAATTCTGTTCATTGACTACAGTTCTGCATTCAACACTATTATTCCCTCCAAGCTTGATACCAAGCTCAGAGCCCTGGGTCTGGACATCACCCTCTGTAACTGGATCCTGGACTTCCTGACGGGCAGACCACAGGCTGTGAGGATTGGCAAACGGAAAAGACCACACCTCCTCCACACTGACTCTTAACACAGGGGCCTCCCGGGGTGTGTCCTCCGTCCTCTGCTGTAGGACTGTTCACACAAGTCTGTGTGGCTTTGCACGACACCAACTTCATCATCAAGTTTGCTGACGACACCACGGTTGTAGGCCTGATAACCAAAAACGACGAGTCAGATCATAGGGAGGAAGTAAACGAACTGGCATTGTGGTGTTGTGATGGCAACCTCTCCCTCAATGTCAGCAAAACAAAGGAGTTGATTGTTGACTTCAGGAAGCAGAGGAGGGAACATGCCCCGATCCACATCAACGGGACTACAGTAGAGAGTGTCATAATTTATAAGTTCCTCGGCATCCACATCACTGAGAACTTGTCCTGGACCAACACCACCACCATTACTCTTGTCAAGAGGGCGCAACTGCGTCTCTACTTCCTAAGATGGTTGAAGAAATTTGGCATGCCGCCCCGGGTCCTCTACAAATACTACCGCTGCAGAATCGAGCGGTTGCATCACCGGTTGCATCACGGCCTGGTATGGGAGTTGCTCCATCCATGACTGCAAGGCCCTCCAGCGGGTGGTGAAGACAGCCAAATACACCCCTGGGATCGTGCTCCCACCTCTCCAGGGTATTTACTCAACGGTGCCTGAGGAAGGCACGAAGCATCACAAAGGACCCCACACACCCCAGCCTTGAGCTGTTCTTTGCCTTACCATCGGGCAGACGGTATCGGAGCATGAGGTCTGATAGAAACTGTCTCTGAGCCTGGTGGTATCTACAAGCCATCAGACTGCTGAAGACTTGAACTGGACTGGCCATTTGCTCTGATTTTACGCACCTTAGCAAACATGCACACACAATCACACACACACAATCACACACACACACACACAATCACACACACACACACACACACAATCACACACACACACAATCACACACACACACACACACACACACACACACACACACACACACACACACACACACACACACACACACACACACACACACACACACACACTGTACATTCATGCTACACACATCACAACTGCTGCTACCAGACTATCATACTGCTCAATTCATACACTTTCCCCCCGTCCCCCTTCCCCAATGCACTTGTAAATATTGTACTATAAATTGTGCCTTCCTGTATTATTCTTATGCTAAAATGTATAATTATATTCTGCTGCCATTTACTTTATGTTCGTATTCTTGTCTTATTATTTGTTATTGTTGTTGCATTTTGGAGAAGGAACCTGCAAATAAGCATTTCGTTGGACGATGTACAGTATATCATACATATCCCATACATATGACTAATATAACTTGAAATATGCACACGCACACACACACACACACACACACACACACACACACACACACACACACACACACACACACACTAATCTGGATGGCAGGTAGCCTAGCCGGCAGGTAGCCAAAGAGCATTGAACCAGTAACTAAAAGGTTGCTGGTTAAAATCCATTTGCGGACTAGGTAGAACATCTGTTGATGTGCTCTTGAGCAAGGCACTTATCCCAAAATGCTCCTGTAAATCACGTTTGCAAATGGACTAAAATGGAAGTTTGTTTAGCAGATTGTGTACTCTTTTCAATCTGTGAAAAATTAAATATAGTACAGCAGCTCCAACATTACATTGAGAACACATTTTTTATTCGTAGTGACATCAACTTACCTTTCTACTTTTATACTATATTTACTGTAGTGTGCAATGCTTTGATGCAGGATACCTATTTTTAACCCGAGTAACCTACTGCACCACTCGGGGGGCTGTATCACAACCGGAAGTGATTGGGAGTCCCATAGGGCAGCGCACAATTGGACCAGTGTCGTCCGGGTTTGGCCGTCATTGTAAATAAGAATCTGTTCTTAACTGACTTGCCTAGTTAAATAAAGGTGAAATAATAAAAAATAAAAAGATCATGGTGCTAATTCCTGCGTTATCATAGTGATAAACATGATTGAATGGGTTATTTCAGGAAGGTTGCATTCTCTCTCCTACAAAGGTTGCATAGTCATTTGAAATATAATGAAAAGTGGAGAAGCAATGAAATAATAATCAAGATCGTAAGGATATTGGAGCAGCCTATTATTATGAATGCATCTTAAACTGTCAAACGGTATGATTATTTTTAACAAGGCTCTTGTGAGAATCCAAATTCCATCCTAGACAGTAATGGCATATTAACTCAATGACTTCCACACCATAACTTTCTCCCTTCAGAATCTATTTCCTAAAATGGTATTATCAGTTACTGTAATGTTAAGAGCCTATGGTCAGGCTCTTTTGCCACCATGTATAAAGGGGTTGCCGTGAATTTGACAGTAGCTTACAGGCAGATCGTGGCAAATATTTATTTTTATTACAATAGACCTACTGTAATATAAGTACATTATCAAAGCAAGTACCGTGTAATGACACACAATACAACACTGTACAATTGACTGTATTATACTCTAGAAAAGTAAATGCTACTATAATTGGAATGGATGGATGGATGGATGGATGAAATTCATTGAGGGGAGGGGTTTGTATTTCACAGTATTTTACTATAATTACAAGGGATTGGTGCAAGCAGGTTGGCTGCTAGGTAAAGTGTTTACATAAATGACACCACATTAATTAATTATTTGTGTTTTATATCACTTACACTTCTAGAGGCCTTAAAGGTCCCGAACAGTCAATCTGATTCCCATGTAAAATAGCCTTTTGAGTGACCAAAATATCACCTATAATATTTTTGGGATAGAGATGCTTAACATTTTACAAAAATAAATGTTTCTCTCATGGCAAACTACAAGGAAGTTTGAAAAGACAGGTTGATTGGGCGGGGAGCATATATTCATGAGCTCACTTTGACTGATAGTTCTTTGTAACGCCTATGTCAAGCAACTTGGATGCAGTGAGCAGTGTTGCCATCAAATCATCTCAAGCAAATGCGGTGATACACAAAGCCCCTCAATCATTAAAATAGCATCAACGATGTAAATTTTTTTTTATACATCTTTCATTTGACGTCTTTTGTGATGCATTTCACAGCAGCACTGACGGATGTGTTGACATGACAACTGTGTCAGAGTTTTGAATGATCCTCCCCCCCTTTTGTTCCATGCTGGCTCAAGCCCTAGCTAGCTAGTAACTAGCTAGCACCAGACACAGATGAAAAGGGAAACATAAGTATATTTGCCATAGATGAATAGTGTAAATGTTTACTTATATTTGCTGACACCCTACAGTCAAATTTTTGGCACCAGTAGAGTGGGTATCTAGATATATATATCATGGCCCTCCGCAAACATGCCTTCTCCGATGTTGGTTACAAGGAGGTACTTATTTAAATTAGGTAAGAATTTAAATAATAACCATGCCTCCTGAATCCAAGTGTTTGACACGGGGTAGGGGACCATTAACTTTATGATCAAACTTGATCAATGTAGAAGCAACAGTCATATTTCATACTTTGGTCATCATACTTCTATCTGGTTTCATCCAAATATCATCTAATTTCATAAAAAACATGACTTTGACTGTTCATGACCTTTGACAAAGGTTTCCAAATGCAACTGCAGGGCAAAACAGACCAAAAGGACATGGCAAAATGTCAACCTTTTAAGGTCAATTTTTTCATTTTTTTCCTAAATTCACAAAAAGTTTACATTTCAAATACAATTAAGTTCACATTCTAAATAAGAAACAATTCAAACAATAAGCAATCTATCCAATTTAAGTTAATCAAATCAAAACAAACAGCAACAACAACAGCAACAAATGAATAAAAAAATAACAAATAATAACTGGTAACAATATTCAGTCCATCACGTAGTCAATAATGGTTGGTCTGGTGGAGTGGTTGAGATTGTGTTTGTGTCTTTGTTTGGAAAGGGGTGGAGTCTGGGCAGTCAGTTGCTGATTGGAGGTGGCAGTTGTGGTTGGTCGGTGCTGGTCTTGGGGCTGGGACCGGAAAAACCTGGGTTGGTGCTGGTACCAAGACTGGAAATCGTGCGGCTACCTGGGCTGAAAAACCAGGGGTTGTGCTGGGTCTGGTGCTGGGAGAAACAGGAACCAGGAACTGGGGCTGGGGCTAGTGCTGGGTCGGGATCTGTGGAGGGGAGGAAGGACAACCTGAGGAGCAAGCAGACACACAAGGGAGCCCTAGACCCAGAGGTCAAGTGTGGCACTATGGTTTGCTCGCTCCAGGTGAATGTTTGTTGTTTGGTCCCTTCTCCGTGCCTCTTCTTGTGTTTTGACTGGGTCTGTTGCTGGAAATGGGACTGGTGTTGCATCTGCAGAGTGGAGGAAGGACAATCAGAGAGAACAGACACACCTGGAAGCACAAATCCCGGGAAGTCAGTGATGATTCTCCCCTGTGGCTTGCTCACTCCGGGTGTAGGTCTAGAGCTTTTGTCCTTCCTCCGTGCCTCTTCAGGTGTGGTGATTAATGGTTCCTGGTTCTGGTCTGGTTCTGTGAGAGTTATACATGTAGAGGGAGGAAGGGGGAAAGGGATGAAGAGAGAGCAGGGGGTTGGGGTTGGTGGAGGGCATGTCCATCAGCCTGGGTTGGTGTTGGAGGAGGAGCGATGCAGCGGCAAAGCTGGATGCCGGATGCTTGAAGACAGAGGGAGCAAACAGGGCCCAGACCCACCGGGCCACGGAGAACTCACAAACTGTTGGTGGGTGTGTTCAGTACGATTACTTCCGTGGGGGCAGTTCTCTGTACGTACCTTGTGCTGTCTATAGGTGGATTCCCTAGTGGGGAGGCAACCATGAGCAGCCGTCTGAGGAAAGTCCTTCTGTTTGGAGTGTGTTGTCAGGGTCATGATAGGTTATTGGGGGGTCCAGGTCTGATAATTTCATTGCAGATTTGGATGAGGGCCTCAGCGGGTTGTTTGTGTTAGGTGGTTCTGAGAGGTGGTCTGGGGTGGTCTGTGGACTCGGGAGTCAGGTCAGGCCACAGTCAAGCCACTGTTACCTTTCTTTCTCCCCAGTCCTTCAGGTATCGGGGTGGTCTGTGAACTAGGGGAACAGCACCAGCCTCGTTCAAGACATTGTTACTAGCACTGTCCCCAAGTCTGAAAATACAAGACAGAGAAAATAGGGTAGATAGAAGGACACAACCCTAGAAAATCCTCCCCACGCTTGGTGTGGTTAATGAAGAGAATCCAGAGTCTGATATATCGTTTAAGGTTTGAGACTTGCTGCCACTATAGAGACTTGCTGTGCCTTTCTGTCCCCTATACATCTTAAGTTTTTGGGGCACTATAACCACATTGGAGTTAAATTGGTACAGCAGTCTCACTCACAATGTCAAAAATATAGCATCTTAAAAAACACCTTAAAATGTGTTAATGAGCCAGAAACAATACCACCATGCACCCACTAGTGCTCAAAAGGTTTTTGGCGCTCCATAAATACAGTACGGTAGTGTATTCTGTGGGGTAGAATTACAGTATCGTTAGAAATACAGCCATTATTTCCCCGGACACAACATTTTCCCACAATGCAACAAAATTTACAGTATGCTGCAGTGAAACGTTTCAGAGTATTTTACTGTTAACTTCTTTGGGCTGCAAGCCCGAAGCCGGGCACAATATGACAACAGCCACTTTAAGTGCAGGGCGCGAAATTCAAAATATATTTTTTAGAAATATTTAACTTTCACACATTAACAAGTCCAATACAGCATATGAAAGATAAACATCTTGTGAATCCAGCCAACATGTCCGATTTTTAAAATGTTTTACAGCGAAAACACCACATATATTTATGTTAGCTCACCACCAAATACAAAAAAGGACAGACATTTTTCACAGCACAGGTAGCATGCACAAAGCCAACCTAACTAACCAAGAACCAACCAAACTAACCAAGAAACAACTTCATCAGATGACAGTATTATAACATGTTATACAATAAATCTATGTTTTGTTTGAAAAATGTGCATATTTGAGGTATAAATCAGTTTTACATTGCAGCTACCATCACAGCTACCGTCACAAATAGGACCGAAGCAGCCAGAGTAATTACAGACACCAACGTCAAATACCTAAATACTCATCATAAAACATTTCTGAAAAATACATGGTGTACAGCAAATGAAAGACAGGCATCTTGTGATTCCAGCCAATATTTCCGATTTCTTAAGTGTTTTACAGCGAAAACACAATATAGCATTATATTAGCTTACCACAATAGCCAGAAACACAAGCCATTCCCCAGCAGCAAAAGTTAGCGATCGTAACAAACCAGCAAAAGATATATAATTTTGGACTAACCTTGATAAGCTTCATCAGATGACAGTCCTATAACATCAGGTTATACATACACTTATGTTTTGTTCGAAAATGTGCATATTTAGAGCTGAAATCAGTGGTTATACATTGTGCTAACGTAGCATCTTTTTCCCACAACGTCCGGATATTTTTCTGACACTTTTTCTGACACACATATTCTGACCAAATAACTATTCATAAACATAACTAAAAAATACATGTTGTATAGGAAATGATAGATACACTAGTTCTTAATGCAATCGCCGTGTTAGAATTCTAAAAATAACTTCATTACGATATGCAGTTTACGTTATGGCGAGAGCGTGCCCAAAACCTGGCCGCAAACTACTAGTTCACATTTACGACAGATATATGAAATAACATCATAAAATGGGTCCTACTTTTGCTGATCTTCCATCAGAATGTTGTACAAGGGGTCCTTTGTCCAGAACAATCGTTGTTTGGATTTAGAATGTCCTCTTCTCCAGTCAATTAGCACGGAAAGCTAGCAAAGTGGCGCGAAGCTCTCCTTCCTGAACATACGCAGACAAAGCAACACGCCTAACGTCCCGAAAAAATTTCAATAATCTAATAAAACTATATTGAAAAAACATACTTTACGATGATATTGTCACATGTATCAAATAAAATCAAAGCCGGAGATATTAGTCGTCTATAACGACAGCTTATCAGAAGGCAAATCCAGGTCCCTTCACGCGCTCTCCAGAAAACAGGAAACTGGTGACACGTCATACAAAGAGCATTTATTCGAGCCCAGATCAAGTTATACACTTCATTTCTTCTCTCACTGCCTGTCGACATCTAGTGGAAGACGTATGAAGTGCATGTATTCTAATAAATATCAAGGACCTTTATAGGCAGGGCCTAGAACAGAGCATCGATTTCAGATTTTCCACTTCCTGTCAGGAAGTTTGCTGCAAAATGAGTTCTGTTTTACTCACAGATATAATTCAAACGGTTTTAGAAACTAGAGAGTGTTTTCTATCCAATAGTAATAATAATATGCATATTGTACGAGCAAGAATTGAGTACGAGGCCGTTTGAAATGGGCACCTTTTATCCGGCTACTCAATACTGCCCCTGCAGCCCAAACAGGTTAATAATTAAATAACTTACTGTATAATTTACAGTTTTCCATTACAGTGCAGATATGTTGCTTCCATCGTCACTTCTCCCCACTTAACAATAGAAATAACACATGCATGTCAAAAATCCAATAAAGGGTCTCCAAACAGTAAAATATTAACATAGGTATTCTTCTATTTATCTCCCCCTGTCCAGGAATCACCAGGACTGCATAGTCATACAATACATTAGTTACATTGGTATACATTGGTAACAACATGTTCTCCTCCTGTCCAGGATGGCCTTATTACTGCACTTTATGGCCTTAGCTCTATAGTACAGTAGTAACATTGGTATTCATACAGTACACTGCAAAAATTACTTTCTTAAATGTTTGTATCACGACTCAGGATATGATTGAGATGGAGGCACATGGTTCGGTTCTCAGAATATTTATTATAACAAGGGGGCCGGCAAAAGGGCAGGTCGAGGGCAGGCCGAGGTCCGAAATCCAAGGCAGAGTCAAAAAGGGACAGAATGGCAGGCAGGCTCAGGGCAGGCAGAAAGTTTGGAACCGGGAAGACGAGAAAACAAGAACTAGAGAACTGGAGAAATGGGAAACACGCTGGTAAGACCTGACAAAACAAGGCGAACTGGTAACAGACAAATAGAAAACAGGAGACAAAGGGCTGTGAGACAGATGTTTAATCTTAGAGACATGGAAAGTGGGAGGTATATGGAGGGTGCAGGGCAACAGAAGACGAACAGCAGTGGAGCTAAGGATTTTAGAGATGGGGAAAGGGCTGATAAAGCAGGGGAAAAGTTTATGGGACTCCACCCTGAGGGGCAGATCCCGAGTGGAGAGTCATACCCTCTGCCCGAGACGATAGCAGGAGCCGGGGTCCAGTAGTGGTCCACCGATACCTAGAGGTGGCCTTAAGAAGAGCGGATCGAGCTCTCTTCTAGGTACGCCGACAGCGCGGATGACCATCTGGGCCGAGGGTATGCTGACTTCTTCCTCTTGCTCAGGGAAGAGCGGGGGCTGGTAATCCAAGGAAAACTCGAAGGGCGAGAGACCAGTGGCCGAGTTGCTGGCTCCAGGTGGTGGCGTTGGCAGAGACGAGGCAGCGAGGAGTCGTCTCCAGGTCCGACTGGCTGCTGGTTTGGGGATGAAACCTGGAGGACAGGCTGGCCAACGACACAATCAAGGTGCAGAATACCTTCCAGAAACTGGACAAGTACTGAGGACCACAATCGGAGACCATGTCGACCGGAAGTCCATGGATCCGGAAGATGTGCTGCACCATAAGCTGGGCCGTCTCCTTGGCTGAGGGCAACTTGAAAAGGGGAATGAAAAGTGTGGCTTTGGAAAACCTATCTACATCCGTAAGGATGGTGGTGTTTCCATTTGATGGGAGGAGACCATTGAAAAAATCCAGAGACATATAGGACCTGGGGTGGTGAGGAACAGGGAGTGGTTGAAAGAGGCCAGCAGGAGCTTGCCGCTGAGAATCGTACTGTGAGTGACCCTGCCAATTGAGTGTCCATCCAATGCTCTGGTGTCCATGGGAATAAAGAGGGGTTGTGTGGAGATACCCAGCTCAGATACCAGGGTAGCATCCATGAAGCTCTTGTCAGCCCCAGAGTCAATGAGCACCGGGAGAGATTTTGACTGTTCATCTCACAGCAGGATAGCATGGTGAGGAGTACAAGTAATAAGAGTTTGGAGACTTCCAGTATGGCCCACCGGCATACTCGTACCTACTGATGAGCCTGGTCTTTTACTGGACAGGTGGACATATAATGTCCTACATTCCCACAATTCAGGCAACTGTTGGAGAAAAGCCTGTGTAAATGTTCATTATGAGACAATCTAGCCCTGCCCAGCTGCATGGGCTCTGGAGGAGACGAGTCGCCAGTCCCCGATGATTCCCGAGGGAACTTGGGTGACTTCAGATTCTCTCGGAAATGCAGGCGTTGGGGACTTCCGGGATTCTTCGGAAGAAAGAATGGTGTCCGGTAGGGTGCATGCTCAGCCCCCTCCTGTTCACCCATGACTGTGTGGCCACTCACGCCTCCAACTTAATCATCAAGTTTGGAGACTGATTACCAACAATGACGAGACAGCCTACAGAGGGGAGGTGAGGGCCCTGTTAGAGTGGTGCCAGGAAAATAACATCAACAAAACAGGAACTGATCGTGGACTTCAGGAAACAGCATAGGGAGCACGCCCCTATCGACATCGACAGGACTGCAGTGGAGAAGGCGGAAAGCTTCAAGTTCCTCGGCGTACACTTCACTGATGATCGGAAATGGTCCACCCACACAGACAGTGTGGTGAAGAATGTGCAACAGCGCCTCTTCATCCCCAGGAGACTGAAGAAATGTGTCTTGACCCCTAAAACTTTTACAGATGCACAATTGAGAGCATCCTGTTGGGCTGTATCATTGCCTGGTACGGCAACTGCACCTCCTGCAACCACAGGGCTTGCCAGAGAGTGGTGCGGTCTGCCCAACGCATCCCCGGGGGCAAACTAACTGTCCTCGGGACACCTACAGCACCCGATGTCACAGGAAGGACAAAAGATCATCAAAGACATCAACCACCCGAGCCACGGCCTTTTCATCCCGCTATCATCCAAAAGGCAATGTCAGTACAGGTGCATTAAAAGCTGGGACCGAGAGACTGAAAAACAGCTTCTATCTCGAGGCCTTAACTAGCCGGCTTCCACCCGGTTACGTAACCCTGCACCTTAGAGGATGCTGCCCTATATACATAGACTTGGAATCACTGGCCACTTTCATAATGGAACACTAGTCACTTTAATAATGTTTACATACTGCTTTATTCATTTCATATGTATATCCTGTATTCTACTGTATTTTAGTCATTGCCACTCCGACAATGCTAGTTCAAATATTTAAACATTTCCATTATTTTACTATTAGATTTGTCTTTATTGTTGTGAATTGTTAGATACTACTGCGCTGTTGGACCTAGGAACACAAGCATTTCCCTACACTCGCAATAACATCTACTAAATATGTGTATGTGGTCAATAAAATATGATTTGATTTGTATACAGCATAAGCAAATCTAATATGTTAATTGCAAGTGAGGCCTGCTACTGCATTCTCCATCTTTCTCTCCCACTCTCACAAGCACACGTGTGTGTACACACATATCACAGAAATCAACGCACACCCGCGTGTGTCTGTGGTGTGTTTGTACACATGTAGTACTAAACACTTCAAAAACAACAACCAGATGAATCATACATTTGGCATAATTGAGCTTAGAACAAGGCAAATAACAATGCTATATGACGTTACACTACTTAATTCTGAAATGTATTTCAAAATACATATGTTGAAATCATTTTAATGATATTTCCACATTTTATCAAAATCACAACTTTGATTGTTATTATCTATCATACTTTCTGTGACAATCTTAAAATGTCAATGTGGCCTGTCTAGACACTTGTACTCTGCTGGCACCAAATTTCATTCCCCCCAAAACCGAATTTGTTCAATGGCGCATTTTGATATTGCACTAAATATAGTGCCTTCGGAAAGTATTCAGACCATTTGACTTTTTCCACGCTATGTTATTCTAAAAAATATTAATTTGTTTTTTTCCCCTCATCAATAAACACACAATACCCCATAATGACAAAGTAAAAACAGGTTTTTAGATTTTTTTCTAATTTAATGAATATAAAAAACTGAAATATCATATTACATAAGTATTCAGACCTTGATTTTTGTTGAAGCACCTTTCGCAGCAATTACAGCCTCGAGTCTTCTTGGGTATGACGTTAAAAGCTTGGTATACCTGTATTTGGGGAGTTTCATTCTACTCTGCAGATCCCCTCAAGCTCTGTCAAGTTGGACGAGGAGCGTTGTTGCACACCCACCACCATGCTTCACCATAGGGATGATGCCAGGTTTCCTCCAGACGTGATGCTTGGCATTAAGGCCAAAGAGTTCAATCTTGGTTTCATTGGACCAAGGAATCTTGTTTCTCATGGTCTGAGAGTCTTTAGGTGCCTTTTGGCAAACTCCAAGCAGGCTGTCATGTGCCTTTTACTGAGGAGTGGCTTCCGTCTGGCCAATCTACCATAAAAGCCTGATTGGTGGAGTGCTGCAGAGGTGGTTGTCCTTCTGGAAGGTTTTCCGATCTCCACAGAGGTACTCTGGAGCATCTGTCAGAGCGACAATCGGGTTCTTGGTGACCTCCCTGGCCAAGGCCCTTCTCCTCTGATTGCTCAGTTTGGCCGGGCGGCAAGCTCTAGGAAGAATCTTGGTGGTTCCAAACTTCTTCCATTTAAGAATGATGGAGGCCACTGTGTTCTTGGGGACCTTCAATGCTGCAGATATTTTTTGGTACTCTTCTCCAGATCTGTGTCTCGACACAATCCTGTCTAGCAGCTCTACAGACAATTTCTTCGACCTCATGGCTTGGTTTTTGCTCTGACATGCACTGTCAACTGTAGGGCGTTATGTAGGCAGGTGTGTGAATTTCCAAATCATGTCCAATCAATTGAATTTACCACAGGTGGACTCCAATCAAATTTTAGAAACATCAAGGATGATCAATGGAAACAGGATGGACCTGAGCTCAATTTCGAGTCTCATAGCAAAGGGTCTGAATACTCATGTAAGTAAGGTATTTCCATTTTTTTTTTGCTTTGTCATTATGGGTATTGTGTGTAGATTGCTGAGGACGTTTTATTGAATACACTTTAGAAGGCTGTAACTTAAGAAAATGTCTTGGGGTCTGAATACTTTCTGAAGGCACTGTATAGTACAAGGATGTGAATGTGTTAAGGTAATCTCATATCTAAGTCTTCCCAACCCTGGCAGTCATTCTGAATACATGTTGCGGGTGAATACAAATTCAAAATGGTGGAAATCCCCATTCTGTCTGAATTCCAATAAAAATTGCACATCACTTTTCAAGCCAGCATAATGTGACTTGCAGGCCTGATGAGGCCTGTAAACTATGAGTTTCAGCTCACTGTATTAGGGTAAAACTAGACCCTCAAAAGAAGGCCTTATGAAATATGTACAAAAATATATTGTAATTTAGTAGACACTCTTATCTAGAACAAATGCCAGTAGTGAGTGCATACATTTTCATTCTGGTCCCCCGTGAGAATCAAACCCACAACCCTGGCGATGGAAGCTCCATGCTCTACCAACTGAGCCACACAGGTCTTGTATTGTCTTAAATAATTACATTTTAATGACAACATATTCACCTAGGACCTCACTTGGTGAAGGCTCAAAGAATACAACAACCATGTCTCCATCACCAGGAAACACAGTCATGGGTTGTACTGCTAACTCTAAAATTCATTTGAATGGGTTAAAACCCTATACCAAGGCTATTCAATTCAGATCCTCAAGGTCTGAAACATTTCTGGTTTGTGATTTTTGTGTGGTTATTCAAAGAACCATCCCATTTATGGTTCTTCAGAGACCCTAAAATGGTTCCCCTATGGAATATTTCTCAAGAACCTTATTTGTTTCCAACTTGCACCTTTATTTTTAAGAGTGTAGTAACATTGGTACTCTTCTATTATTTATATTCTTCTCCCCCTGTCCAGGAGTCATCAGGACTGCCTTAGCCAGCATGGACCGGGAGGCGAGGGAACACTATGCTGTCGTCGTTCAAGCCAAAGACATGGCAGGATCGGTTGGAGGACTCTCTGGATCCACCACCATCAACATCACCCTCACCGACGTCAACGACAACCCACCCAAGTTCCCGCAAAGTGAGTACTGTATAGACACCAGGGTTGTTTTCAGCAGGCAAACGTTGTAGAGCGTTCAAAGAGAACAAAGATGCCTCTCTGACATGTGGAATAAGGAATCACGTCAGTTTTATTCGTGGAATTTATATCAGCAACGTTTCACACCATTTACTGAACGTTGCCCAGTTACTCCATATCACTTGGAACGTGATTTTAAAAATGGCTTAACAGTATCTAAGAAATCGACTGTCTATTTCTGCTAAATACTAATTCCTTTGTTTAATAAAACAGCAGTGTTTCTCAGATATGTCACGTGACTGGCACATTGTCAATTTGAGAGTATTTTTAGCAGGCCAATTACAAATGGAGATTTCTCATATATCTATTAAAGAATCAAAATACACTCCTCCTCACTCAAATGGATTGAGCTTAAATACAGAAAAACTAAACAGCTTTAATTGACTGTCAGGAGGTCAATCTTTAATAATTAACAGATGTTCAACATACATTAGTTAGATGAGAATAGCATTGAGTAAAACCTTACCAATTATGAATCCTGATTTTATATATTTTTTTAAATCTATCCTATGTAATAATAATCATATATTGATATGACATTTGATCTCAAAATCTCTCATCAAATGCCATGCTGGCTGAATAAATATGTAAGAACACTGAACATCAATACTGTACAATTAAGAAGTTGTTAAACGGAGAATGCAGTTGTTATGTTCAATAATCAGATCTCTTTTAGAGTCCAAGTCAAAGTGAATTCTATTCAAGTGCCCTCAGACACATTGTAGCTCTAAACGTTGATTCAAGCAATCTGACTTGATATCAAAAGGCATTTAGTAACAATTCCATTCTGCGAAGTCAATTCAGGGTGACACAGGTAAAATACATCATTATTTGGAAAATCAGCCCAAAATATGGCACCAACTAGTGATGCTAAGCTGTTTCTTAGCCTTTGTCCCAAATGCCACCCTAATCCCTATTTAGTACACTCTAAGGAATATGGTGCCATTTGAGATGCAAACAATGTCTGTATTGTTATGTTCATGATCCACAGAAAATTACCAGTTGTACGTCCCTGAGTCAGCCCAGGTGGGCAAGCCAGTAGGGAAGATTAAAGCCAATGATGAGGACCTTGGCGTAAACGCAGCGATCAAGTACAGCATCATCAACTCAGAAGGAGCGGCCGTGTTCTCCATCGCCACAGACAGAGACACCAGAGAGGGAATCATCAGCCTCAAGAAGGTACACAGAGTGAATGAATCAATTCATTCATTCATTAAAGAATAAATGAATGAATGAACAATGACAGGCACTCTAGGGAAGGAATAATCAACTTCATGAAGGTACATGACAAAGTTGTGCTTTAAGGCACTCTTTTCCAGAAGTGTGTACTTGCACACTCCCCGTCATGGATTTAAAAGCATACGATTGTTGTAAGCATTGGTTGGAGAGAGTTTCCACCATTGTAAAAATCCATGTGACATATTTTGCAAATGCAAACTTTAGGAAAACAATGGTATTGCTCTCTATTCCTGTGTAATAACACTGTTATTATTTTAGTAAAAACATTGTATTAACTCAGGGGTTCCCAAACTTTTTTGGCCTACGACCCCATTTTGATGTCTGAAAATTGTCAAGAACCCAACCATGAGAAAAGAATTATGTAATTAATAGCCAATGTTAACTTTTTTATTTGGGGCTATAACAGTCAATTGAAAAACATGAACAGTATTTCTGATTGTTTTCTCAACTCACCATCACGTACTTTTAATGTTGGGCTATGACAGCCAATTTGCAAATTAGTCTGACATAATGTACAGTATCTTGTCTCACCACCACTAATGAGATCGGTGTGCTTGATGCATGTTACGTCAGAACTTCTCAAAGTCAGGGGGCGTGGTCGACAGTCGCACATCATTTGAATGCATTCGATCAGCTGTTCGATTCAAATCAAATCAAAGTTTATTTGTCACGTGCACCAAATACAACAGGTGTAGACGTTACAGTGAAATGCTTACTAACAGGCTCTAACCAATAGTGCGAGGAAAAAAAGGTGTGTGTGTGTGTGTGTGTGTGTGTGTGTGTGTGTGTGTGTGTGTGTGTGTGTGTGTGTGTGTGTGTGTGTAAGTAAAGAAATAAAACAACAGTAAAAAGACATTTGAAAATAAGAGTAGCAAGGCTATAGGCAGACACCGGTTAGTCAGGCTTATTGAGATAGTATGTACATGTAGGTATGGTTAAAGTGACTATGCATATATGATGAACAGAGAGTAGCAGTAGCGTAAAAAGAGGGGTTGGCGGGTGGTGGGACACAATGCAGATAGCCCGGTTAGCCAATGTGCGGGAGCACTGGTTGGTCGGGCCAATTGAGGTAGTATGTACATGAACGTATAACTTAAGTGACTATGCATATAAGATAAACAGAGAGTAGCAGCAGCGTAAAAGAGGGGTTGGGGGGGGCACACAATGCAAATAGTCCGGGTAACCATTTGGTTACCTGTTCAGGAGTCTTATGGCTTGGGGGTAAAAACTGTTGAGAAGCACTTGCCAAGTCTAGGACAAAAAGCGGTACCGCTTGCCATGCGGTAGTAGAGAGAACAGTCTATGACTGGGGTGGCTGGGGTCTTTGACCATTTTTAGGGCCTTCCTCTGGCACCGCCTGATGTAGAGGTCCTGGATGGCAGGCAGCTTTGCCCCAGTGATGTACTGGGCCGTACGCACTACCCTCTGAAGTGCCTTGTGGTCGGAGGCCGAGCAATTGCCGTACCAGGCAGTGACGCAACCGGTCAGGATGCTCTCGATGTTGCAGCAGTAGAACCTTTTGAGGATCTCAGGACCCATGCCAAATCTTTTTAGTTTCCTGCGGGGGAATAGGCTTTGCCGTGCCCTCTTAACGATTTCGCAAGGATCACAGTCAATCGAATTGGGAAGTAGGTCCCAAACTGCTCCTCTGAGCGTTGGATGTGAGAAGTCATCAGTTGTGTGGGACACTTAATGCTACTGTTTTCTGTCAATAAACATGCACAGCCGTGGGAAGGGGGCATGGTTCGCTTTTGAAAGACTATCCAATAATTATTATTTCCTCTGAATCCACTGATTTGGAAACTCATCTGTAGAATGTTTTTGTATTTTCGACTGCATGATTTGTTTCAGTTTCCCAAATATGTCTGTTACATAGTCAAGGACACACAAGTCCGACACCAAGTCCGTTTTTTCACATCCATTGTGAATGACAACAGATCCTCTTTCAATGCGAAAAATCTTTCCAACACTCCCCCTCGATAACCACCAAGCCTTGGTGTGAAATAGAACATTGTTATTCTCTGATCCCATATCTCCAAATTAAAACAAAATAAAATAACATTTTATCGGTCACATACACGTGTTTAGCACATGTTATTGCGGGTTTAGCGAAATGCTTGTGTTTCTAGCTCCGACCGTGCAGTAATATCTAACAAGTAATATCTAACAATTTCACAACATATACCCAATACACACAAATCTAAGTATGGAACTAAGAATATCTAAATATATGGATGAGCAATGTCAGAGCGGCATAGACTACGATACAGTAGAATATAATAAAATACATTGTATACATATGAGATGAGATGAGTAATGCAAAATATGTAAACATTTTTAAAGTGACTAGTGATTTCAAGTCTATGTATATAGGCAGTAGCCTCTAATGTTTAACAGTCTGATGGCCTTGAGATAGAAGCTGTGTTTCAGTCTTTCGGTCCCAGCTTTGATGCACTTGTACTGACCTCGCCTTCTGGATGATACCAGGGTGAACAGGCAGTGTCTCGGGTGGTTGTTGTCCTTGATGATCTTTTTGACCTTCTTGTGACATCGAGTGCTCTAGGTGTCCTGGAGGGCTGGTAGTTTGCTGAAGTTTCCTGAAGAGTTTCCTGAAGTCCACGATCATCATTGTTTTGTTGACGTTGAGTGACAGGTTGCTTTCCTGACACCACACTTCCAGATCCCTCACCTCCTCCCTGTAGGCTGTCTCGTAATTGTTGGTAATCAAGCCTACTACTGTTGTGTCGTCTGCAAACTTGATGATTGAGTTGGAGGCGTGCTTGGCCAATGAAGTCATGGGTGACCAGGGAGTACAGCAGTGAGCTGAACACACACCCTTGTTGGGCCCCAGTGTTAAGGATCAGCGAAGTGGAGGTGTTGTTTCCTGCCTTCACCACCTGTGGGTGGCCCGTCAGGATGTCCAGGACAGTTGCACAGGGCGGGGTTCAGACCCAGGGCCTTGAGCTTAATGGTGACCACGTCAGAAGCTTAGGGGGGTTAGAAGCAGAGAATTCCAGTGGAGAGAGGGGAACCGGCCAGGCAGAGACAGCAAGGGCGGTTCGTTGCTCCAGAGCTTTTCCGTTCACCTTCACACTCCTGGGCCAGATTACACTCAATCATATGACCTACTGAAGAGATGAGTCTTCAGTAAAGACTTAAAGGTTGAGACCGAGTCTGCGTCTCTCACATGGGTAGGCAGACCATTCCATAAAAATGGAGCTCTATAGGAGAAAGCCCTGCCTCCAGCTGTTTGCATAGAAATTCTAGGGACAATTAGGAGGCCTGCGTCTTGTGACCGTAAAGTACGTGTACGTATGTACGGCAGGACCAAATCGTAAAGATAGGTAGGAGCAAGCCCATGTAATGCTTTATAGGTTAGCAGTAAAACCTTGAAATCAGCCCTTGCCTAAACAGTAAGCCAGTGTAGGGAGGCTAGCACTGGAGAAATATGATCAACTTTTTGGGGTTCTAGTCAGGATTCTAGCAGCCGTATTTAGCACAAACTGAAGTTTATTTAGTGCGTTATCCCGGTAGCCGTAAAGTAGAGCATTGCAGTAGTCTAACCTAGAAGTAACAAAAGCATGGATTAATTTTTCTGCATCATTTTTGGACAGAAAATGTTTGATTTTCGCAATGTTACGTAGATGGAAAAAAGCTGTCCTTGAAACAGTCTTGATATGTTTGTCAAAAGAGAGATCAGGGTCCAGAGTAACACCGAGGTCCTTCACAGTTTTATTTGAGACGACTGTACAACCATCAAGATTAATTGTCAGATTCAACAAAAGATCTCTTTGTTTCTTGGGACCTAGAACAAGCACCTCTGTTTTGTCCGAGTTTAAAAGTAGAAAGTTTGCAGCCATCCACTTCCTTATGTCTGAAACACAGGCTTCTAGCGAGGGCAATTTTGGGGCTTCACCATGTTTCATTGAAATGTACAGCTGTGTGTCATCCGCAAAGTAGTGAAAGTTACATTATGTTTTTGAATTACATCCCCAATAGGTAAATATATAGTGAAAACAATAGTGGTCCTAAAACGGAACCTTGAGGAACACCGAAATTTACAGTTGATTTGTCAGAAGATAAACCATTCACAGAGACAAATTGATATCTTTCCGACATATAAGATCTAAACCAGGCCAGAACTTGTCCGTGTAGACCAAATTGGGTTTCCAATCTCTCCAAAAGAATGTGGTGATCAATGGTATCAAAAGCAGCACTAAGGTCTAGGAGCACGAGGACAGATGCAGAGCCTCGGTCTGACGCCATTAAAAGGTAATTTACCACCTTCACAAGTGCAGTCTCAGTGCTATGATGGGGTCTAAAACCAGACTGAAGCATTTCGTATACATTGTTTGTCTTCAGGAAGGCAGTGAGTTGCTGCTCAACAGCTTTTTACATTTTTTTTCGAGAGGAATGGAAGATTCGATATAGGCCGATAGTTTTTTATATTTTCTGGGTCAAGGTTTGGCTTTTCAAGAGAGGCTTTATTACTGCCACTTTTAGTGAGTTTGGTACACATCCGGTGGATAGAGAACGTTATCAAAACATATCCTAGTCCGCATGATCAAAACAATCTTGAGGCGTGAATTCCGATTGGTCAGACCAGTGTTGAATAGTTCTTAGCACAGGTACTTCCTGTTTGGGTTTTGACAACACAAAAGTCAGAAATAACATGCCTTACCTTTGAAGATCTTCTTCTGTTGGCACTCCAATATGTCCTTTAAACATCACAATGGTCCTTTTGTTCGATAAATTCTGTCGTTATATATCCAAAATGTCCATTTATTTGGCGCGTATGATTCAGAAAATACACCGGTTCCAACTCCCGCAACATGACTACACATTATCTAATTGTCACGCCCTGACAGTAGAGAGCTTTTTATGTCTCTATTTTGGTTTGGTCAGGGTGTGATTTGGGTGGGCATTCTATGTTCATTTTCTAAGTTTTGTATTTCTTTGTTGTTTGGCCGGGTGTGGTTCTCAATCAGAGGCAGCTGTCTATCGTTGTCTCTGATTGAGAACCATACTTAGGTAGCTTTTTCCAACATGGTTTTTGTGGGTGGTTGTTTTCTGTTTTTGTGTCTTCACCAGACAGAACTGTTTCGTGTTGTTACATTTTGTTATTTTGTCTCAGTGTTCAGTTTTTTAAATAAATAATCATGAACACTTCCCACGCTGCGCTTTGGTTCACACCTTCTTCATACAACGACCGTTACACTAATTAGTTACCTGTAAACTTGATCCTAACATTTCAAACAACTTTCCTAAATCAACTTTAGGTATTTTTAAACATAAATAATCAATAACATTTAAGATGGAATAAACTGTGTTCAATTTTTTGAAAGCGTGCTTTCAAGTCGCGCGACTCAACCACAACAGTACACTTCACTCGACCCTCGTTCTGGACAGACCTACTTCTTCATTTCTCAAAGGAAAAACATCAACCAATTTCTAAAGACTGTTGACATCTAGTGGAAGCGATAGGAACTGCAAGCAACTGCCTTAGAATTCTAGATTTCCATTGAAATCCCATTGAAAAGAGAGTGACCTCAAATTCTTTTCCCCTGGATGGTTTGTCCTCGGGGTTTCGCCTTCCAAATAAGTTATGTTATACTCACAGGCATCATTCAAACAGTTTTAGAAACCTCAGAGTGTTTTCTATCAAAATCTACTAATAATATGCATATCCTAGCTTCTGGGCCTGAGAAGCAGGCAGTTTACTTTGGGCACACTTTTCATCCGGATGTGAAAATAGTGCCCCCTAGCCTTAAGAAGTTTTAACAAACAGTACAGTTTTATGAAAAATACAAAAAAAAGAAATAAAAGTAACAAATAAATAAAGCGCAGCAGTAAAATAACAATAGCGAGGCTATATACAGGGGGCACCGGTACAGAGTCAATGTGCGGGGGTACTGGTTAGTTGAGGTAATTGAGGTAGTATCTACATGTAGGTAGAGTTATTAACTTCTTCTGGCTGCAAGCCCGAAGCCGGGCACAATATGACAACAGCCACTTCAAGTGCAGGGCGCGAAATTCAAAATATATTTTTTAGAAATATTTAACTTTCACACATTAACAAGTCCAATACAGCATATGAAAGATAAACATCTTGTGAATCCAGCCAACATGTCCGATTTTTAAAATGTTTTACAGCGAAAACACCACATATATTTATGTTAGCTCACCACCAAATACAAAAAAGGACAGACATTTTTCACAGCACAGGTAGCATGCACAAAGCCAACCTAACTAACCAAGAACCAACCAAACTAACCAAGAAACAACTTCATCAGATGACAGTCTTATAACATGTTATACAATAAATCTATGTTTTGTTCGAAAAATGTGCATATTTGAGGTATAAATCAGTTTTACATTGCAGCTACCATCACAGCTACCGTCACAAATAGGACCGAAGCAGCCAGAGTAATTACAGACACCAACATCAAATACCTAAATACTCATCATAAAACATTTCTGAAAAATCGATGGTGTATAGCAAATTAAAGACAAACATCTTGTGAATCCAGCCAATATTTCCGATTTTTTAAGTGTTTTACAGCGAAAACACAATATAGCATTATATTAGCTTACTACAATAGCCTACCACACTACCGCATTCATTCATCAAGGCACGTTAGCGATAGCAATAGGCACGTTAGCGATAGCGAATAAACCAGCAAAAGATATATAATTTTTGACTAACCTTGATAAGCTTCATCAGATGACAGTCCTATAACATCAGGTTATACATACACTTATGTTTTGTTCGAAAATGTGCATATTTAGAGCTGAAATCAGTGGTTATACATTGTGCTAACGTAGCATCTTTTTCCCAGAATGTGCGGATATTTTTATGGCACTCAACTATTCTGACCAAATAACTATACATAAACGTTACTAAAAAATACATGTTGTATAGGAAATGATAGATACACTAGTTCTTAATGCAATCGCCGTGTTAGAATTCTAAAAATAACTTCATTACGACATCCAGCTTAGGTATAGCGAGAGAGTACCCAAAATCTGGGCGCAAACGACTATTTCACATGTTCGACAGATATATGAAATAGCATCATAAAATGGGTCCTACTTTTGATGATCTTTCATCAGAATGTTGTACAAGGGGTCCTTTGTCGGGAACAATCGTTGTTTGGATTTAGAATGTCCTCTTCTCCAGTCAATTAGCACGGAAAGCTAGCAAAGTGGCGCTAAGCTCTCCTTCCTGAACAAAGGCACACAACGCAACACGCCTAACGTCCCGAATAAATTTCAATAATCTAATAAAACTATATTGAAAAAACATACTTTACGATGATATTGTCACATGTATCAAATAAAATCAAAGCCGGAGATATTAGTGGTCCATAACGACAGCTTATCAGAAGGCAAATCCAGGTCCCTTCATGCGCTCTCCAGAAAACAGGAAACTGGTGACACGTCATGCCGAGAGCTATTATTCGACCCCAGATCAAGTTACACACTCCATTTCTTCTCTCACTGCCTGTCGACATCTAGTGGAAGACGTATGAAGTGCATGTATTCTAATAAATATCAAGGACATTAATAGGCAGGCCGTAGAACAGAGCATCGATTTCAGATTTTCCACTTCCTGTCAGGAAGTTTGCTGCAAAATGAGTTCTGTTTTACTCACAGATATAATTCAAACGGTTTTAGAAACTAGAGAGTGTTTTCTATCCAATAGTAATAATAATATGCATATTGTACGAGCAAGAATTGAGTACGAGGCCGTTTGAAATGGGCACCTTTTATCCGGCTACTCAATACTGCCCCTGCAGCCCAAACAGGTTAAAGTGACTATGCATAGATAATAACAGAGAGTAGCAGCAGCGTAAAAGAAGGGGGAAATGCAAATAGTCTGGGTAGCCATTTGATTAGATGTTCAGGAGTCTTATGGATTAGAGGTAGAAGCTGTTTAGACGCCTCTTGGACCTAGACTTGGTGCTCCGGTACCACTTGCCATGTGATAGCAGAGAGAACAGTCTATGACTAGGGTGGCTGGAGTCTTTGACAATTTTTAGGGCCTTCCTCTGACACCGCCTGGTGTAGAGGTCCTGGATGGCAAGAAGCTTGGTGATGTACTGGGCCGTACGCACTGCCCTCTGTAGTGCATTGCGGTCGGAGGCCGAGCAGTTGCCATACCAGGCACTGATGCAACCCGTCAGCATGCTCTCGATGGTGCAGCTGTAGAACATTTTGAGGATCTGAGGACCATGACAAATATTTCCAGTCTCCTGAGGGGGAATAGGTTTTGTTGTGCCCTCTTCACAACTGTCTTGGTGTGCTTGGACCATAGTTTGTTGGTGATGTGGACGCCAAGGAACTTGAAGCTCTCAACCTGCTTCACTACACGCCCCCCGTCGATGAGAATGGGGGCGTTCTCGATCTTCCTTTTCCTGTAGTCCACAATCATCTCCTTTGTCTTGATCACGTTGAGGGAGAGGTTGTTGTCCTTGAACCACACGGTCAGGTCTCTGACCTCCTCCCTATAGGCTGTCTCATCGTTGTTGTCATGCAATTAAATGCAAATGAATTACTTAAAAATCATACAATGTGATTTTCTGGATTTTTGTTTTAGATTCCGTCTCTCACAGTTGAAGTGTACCTATGATAAAAATTACAGACCTTTACATGCTTTGTAAGTAGGAAAACCTGCAAAATCGGCAGTGTATCAAATACTTGTTCTCCCCACTGTATATCCGCAGTAAAACGAGTCCTATATCGACCTAAGCTGAAAAGGCGCTCAGCAAGGAAGAAGCCACTGCTCCATAACCGCCATAAAAAAGCCAGACTACGGTCTGCAACTGGACATGGGGACAAAGTTGTTACTTTTTGGAGACAAGTCCTCTGGTCTGATGAAACAAAAACAGAACTGTTTTGCCATAATGACCATCGTTATGTTTGGAGGAAAAAAGGGGAGGCTTGCAAGCCGAAAACACCATCCCAACCATGAAGCACGGGGGTGTAGGACAGAACTGAAAAAGTGTCTGCAAGCAAGGAGGCCTACAAACCTGACTCATTTAACCTTGAGCATTCCTTAGATACCGTGCAACAGCTGTTGTTTACAAATATACATAGACCGCCACCCCTTGTCTTCCAGAGGCTACTGTTCTATCCTGCCAGTACAGTATATAACAAGCCAGCTGTATGTTATTCATGTCATCTTTCAGCCACGACTTGGTGAAACATAAGATATTACAGTTTCTAATGTCTTGCTGGTAGGATATATGTATGTGTATATATGTATGTATGTATGTATGTATATATTTATATATGTATATATTTATTATGATTATGATTATTATTTATTGTTTTGGAGAAATTCTCCAGCTACTCCATTTTCACATTACACGAACCCACATGGGATTGCGAACCCTAGTTTGGGAACCGCTGCTGTAGTTTGTTGTCCTTCTGGCAGGTTCTCCCATCTCAGCAAAGGAACTCCGTATTTCTGTCACTAGTGATTGGGTTCTTGGTCACCTTTCTGACCAACGTCCTCCTTGCCCGTTTGCTCAGTTTGGTAGGACGGCCAGCTCTATGCAGAGTCTGGGTAGTTCCATACTTTTTCCATTTCCCAATGATGGAGAACACTGTGGTCTTGGAAACTTGGGGTTGCGTACCCTAGTTTGGGAACAGCTGTATTAACCCTATCTCTCCCGAGACCCCAGCAAAGATTGGCTTTTAATTTTTCTGCCTTTCATTTATCTGCATGTCCAGCCCCTGTATTTGGCCTCACACTTAAGTGTTTTTCCATTCCATTTTACAAATGTCAATAAAAATGTTTTGCCAGAGCAAAAACCTGATAAAAATGAATTCATATGAATGCTGTACAGAAATTGTTTGCTCGCTGTGAAATTAATATGCAACTAGTCAGTGACAATTGTGTGGAGTTTGTGACAGCAACCATGTGAGCTTATTACAGTATTATTGACAATATGTCATGGGATTTCTAATGATCTTCTTTGTAGAAGAACCACTTACCTTGTAACAACACTTCTATAGCTTGTGAGCGTCATAGAGCAAATGTTCCATGTGCGTGTTCGTGAGCATCTCAGCTTTTCATCGATAGAGCTAATAGTTTAAACCTCAAACCATTCGGTCTCACAAACACCGCTCTAACTCAGCCCCCATGAATCACACATACGAATGGTTGATATCTATTGATACAGAAGACATAGGACTAACCCAATGGTACAACCCAGAAGTCTGTAGACATCTCAAACACACAATGTTTAAAACATGCTGGCATTGCTGTGAGACGCATTGGGTTAACATGTTGTAATATAGTACTTTAGTAGGCTACTTGCATTGTAATTACATGGTACACAAGTGGAATGAAGTATGTTCCTAATCCTGCATGTTTTCCTGGTGCCTTTTTCCTGGACATACAGCCACTGAACTATGAGAGGAAGAGGACCTACACCCTTCACATTGAAGGAGTGAATACCCACGTGGAACCTCGTTTTTCCTACCTTGGTCCTTTCAAAGACACTGCCACCCTAAAGATCACTGTGGGAGATGTGGACGAGCCCCCTGTATTCTCTATGGATTATTACATCATGGATGTTTATGAAAACGCTCATATTGGTACAGAGGTGGGGGCTGTAACAGCCCGGGATCCGGACAGCAAAAACAGTCCTGTCAGGTAAGAGCTTGGAGACAATCTATTCTCTGTCTGCATCACCTCATCCCTAAGCCTGGGTAGTACAGGATCCAGAACTAGGCTAATCATGTGTCCACTCCATGTTTTGTGTTCAAACATGATTCTCCAGTCTGGTCAGGCAAATGTTTTGTTGTTATGAGTATAAATGTAAAAGCAGCAAATGGGCTCTACTAGACAACACATAATATGCATGTTTGCTCACGTGCAAAGATATGGTCATATTAACCTGATTTTAAAAAACATACAACCCTTCAAGTGTCCTAATAGGAATCAGCTTTCCTAGTTTGCACGGCATGGGCTCCAGTTATCATGTCTAAAAGCTCTGGGCCATTCAGTCTATACAAACCTTGTATTCATTTTCACATTCCAAGAAATGAAGAGGGAATTGTGTCATAACCTCATATCAGATACAGTATATTATCCATACCCCAATAGATTGCAATCTAATAGTCCCTATTACATGATATAAGATCTTGGTTTGGTGAAACACCACTCTGTACATATGGGAATTCCTCAACTGTATTAGGCACTGAACCGCAGTCCCTTCACATGTTATTGTGGCCATATCTCTTTCCGTCATGTCTGCAAAAGACAGGCTGGCTAGCCAGACCCTTTATGAAGAAGGATGTATCTATAATACATGTTCAAGGAGTGATAGAGAAGCTGACAGAGTCTGACATTTTTTAAACAAGATTCTTATTGTGAATCAGCAGTTTAAGAGATTTGAAAGGGATTTGTGTTAAACAAAAGGAAATCTACATATGAAAGGGTCCTGGTGGGATACCCCCCCCTCATCTAATTCGTAGAGCTCTCTGTCTCACTGTTCACCACCAGAATGGAAGAGACAATGGGAAAGGTTTGAAAAAAATCCATTTGAACTGAGAAAAATAAAAATGCCACAAAATAATATTCCTTGAGTTGGTGGTTGACGGTTTGCTGTTGGGGACAGATAGTAGTCTCTCTCTCTCTCTGATCGCTGATGCTACTTTTGCCTCATGTATCATTTATGTTCCTTCAAGATACGAAGAAATAAGGCCAGTAGTTCGATTTTTTAAAAAGATCGTTTCAGGTCCCTTTGTTATTGACACATTTTAATTGCCGAACAAGGTGGTGAGTCATAATCATCACAGCAACATCTTCAAGTCCCTCTGAGGACCAAGGTGCTGTCTGACCTGACACCTCCACGATGAGAGTTCTCTAGCAACTCCATAACAGTTAACAATAACCTGTGTCACACTCGTAGTGCACTGTAAATGGTCTTCTGTAATAGTACTAATATATTTTTAATAAAGCCTTATGTATGACTCAGGGTTGGAGAGTTATCTGATTACAAAAAAACTAACTGTACACACTAAAATATGAGGGTTCCTCAAGGGTTCTTCGGGAAGGGTGATGGTTCTATGTGGAATCATAATGACTAAAATTAACCTTTGACTTCTTTGATGGTTCTTTACAGTTCACCAAAGGGTTCTTTGCTCGTTTAGTCATAATTCAAATGTAGGGGAGGCAGCTCATTAGAATATTTTGGGGCGGCTCTTTTTGGGCAACCGTGACTGAGTGTCATTCCAGTTCATCTAACGTGTTGTTTTATGCCATTCTATACTATGGCCAGTGACAGTGTCTTGTAAAAGACTTTGAATCAATTGAGAACAATTGAGAACGGTTGACTAAATCAATCAATGGTTTTCAATTCTCTCCTCAGGGAACTGCAGCTGTTCCAGAGGAAGCTCACTTGATTAAACTTGTCACCTAACCCAATAATAACACCTATGGAATTTTAAGAATATAATATGGCTTCCCATAATATTAAAAACCTGTATGGTTCTTTGAAAGGATCTACAAATAATCATTCTTTATAGAACCATTCTCCATAAAGGTTATATAAAGAACCATAAAAAATGGATCTATATTGCAATGAAAGGGGTTTTACATTTATAAAATATGTTTGCAAAAAAATACATTATGACACCTTTCAGTTTTCTCAATGACATTTAATTCAGCAGTGAAAAAAATTCACACGTTTACATTTGTTCCACCACAAGTCAGAGACCACTATGATGACACACCAAATGCGTTTGATTGATCCTTTTAGTCTTCTAATGCCTCTTAAAGACATGCTCTGGAATTTTGGTGAATAATAAGCATTTTATAAGCCTCCCTCTTTGGGCTTGATGTTTCAAAATGTAGTTCATACATGCATATAATCTATGAGCAGAATTACTGTTTTACCTCAATTAGACACGAAATTCCTAGTTTGAAAGCAACTGTTTCATGGAAGCTGTTTGGCGCCATTTTTCCTACATTTCCCCATACGTGGGCCAGCCCCCCTAGCAATTCGAGTTCTAGCCAATGAGCTTCAGCCCCTCGCCATTTGAGTCACAGCTAGTAAGATGCACACACAGCAGACAGAGAGAGAGAGAGAGCGAGAGCGAGAGCGAGAGGAGAGCGAGAGCGAGAGCGAGAGGAGAGCGAGAGGAGAGCGAGAGGAGAGCGAGAGGAGAGCGAGAGGAGAGCGAGAGCGAGAGGAGAGCGAGAGCGAGAGGAGAGCGAGAGCGAGAGGAGAGCGAGAGCGAGAGGAGAGCGAGAGCGAGAGAGCAATGACGTGGTGCAAATTGAAGGTAGTAGCCAATTTTCGGGGACCACTTTTGTCTCGTGAGTGCTACTTTCAGAACAACTGACAAAAAAGTATACAGAAGTACTGGAGAATCTCTTTAAGGGGAAAGCATTCCGAAAGTAACTGAAAGTAATCAGATTAATTTCTCTGAGTTTTGGTAATCCAAAAGTTACATTACTGATTACAATTTTGGACAGTTAAGTAGAACCTGTAAAGATTACATTTATAAAGTAACCTGCCCAATTCTGGACTTACTTGACCCCTATAAGGAGTATAGGTCATTAGCGAATGTCCTCCAACTCAGGACACTGACATGTGAATAATTGGCAGGCACACTTTGTTGGAGGATTTCAGTTTACCAGGAGAGTGTAACTTTTGCCATCGTATTCAGTTACCTTATAGACTGATGCAAAACCCACCACACCAAGCAATTGATATGATATGAGGTTGTGTTTAGGCATTTTTGTGCTGTCAAAATATCACACTTAAAAACATTTCACTATTTAGACGTTTTATGGAATCACATGATCATGCAAACGCCCATTCTGTTTTGGATTCCTCCCATGTAATCACCAAACGCTTGAACCTTGCTGTTAAAATCTCTCTTTCAGTCTTTGTGCACTTGTAAACATGAGAGTTTAATAAACCATGACAGCATTTCTGCCGAGTGTGCCTTCTACAGTTGTAAGCAAGCTACGCTTACGAGAATTAATTAATTATAGCAAATGAATGCAATCCTTTGCTTTATTGTCTTTCCCCTCTCTCCATCTTGCTATTAGTGCTTTCTTTCCATGCCAATGTATATTAGTTCTAAGAACCAAGACTAAATTAGACGTGCAAATGGTTCATTAAAAGATACATTACCAACCACACATTCAGTGTTCATTTCATACATACTAAAAATCTTAAGGAAACAAGCTGAATATAGGCTAACATATGGAATTGTTTTAAAATGGTCTTAACATGCATTATATAGCTATCTGATTTTACATTTTAGGACCCCTTTAATTATAAATATAGAAATATATATAATTTGATAAAATATTGAATTTGGCCTTTACTACGAAAAAGGTATGAAAATGTATGCACTCACTACTGTAAGTCGCTCTGGATAAGAGCGTCTGCTAAATTAATAAAATGTCAAATGTAAACCTACTTTTGCCCGATAGAAATGGTTTGAATAACACATTCATAAATGGCAGTAAAATACAGTAAAAAAAAAAATCATAATGAATATGGTTTTGAAGTGTCTGTCCTGTATCGAGGAGATATAAGAAAGCTCAGGAAATGTTTGTTTTTTGGATACACATTTAACCCCTGATTTGTGTTGCAACAAAACTACCTCCATACTTCCATTCATTTGTATGGGTTACCTTCGAACGAGATCCATGGGGGTTGTAGAGCAAAACAGAGAGCTTAGAGTGGCCATATTAGTTTGTAGGCCAAACCATTCGGACGCTACAGACGTTTTCATGAAAAAAACGATTTCCGGGATGTCTCAAGGTCTAACAAACACCACTGTACTGGTTGAAAAAGTTGCCATTTGTCATATTGAGTAAAAATACCTTAATATAACATGACTCAAGTAAAAAAGTGGAAGGCACCCAGTAAAAGAATACTTGAGTAAAAGCATTTCGTTTTAAATATACTTACTAAGTATCAAAAGTAAAAGTATAAATAATTTCAAATTTCTTATATTAACAAACCAGATGGCATGATTTAATTATTATTTTTTCAATATGGATAGTCAGGGGCACACTCCAACACTCAGAAATAATTTATAACAAAGCATTTGTGTTTAGTGAGTCTGCCAGATCAGAGTCAGTAGAGATGACCAGGGATTTTCTCTTGATAAGTGGGTGAATTGGACCATTTTCCTGTCCTTCTATGCGTTCAAAATGTAATGACTACTTTTGGCAGTCAGGGAGAATGTATGGAGTAAAAACTACAATTAATTTTAGGAATGTAGTGGAGTAAAATTAAAATAAAATAAATAGTACAGTACAGATACCCCCCCAAAAATGTAATAGTACTTTAAAGTATACTTAACCCTTGTGATGTCTTAAGGGTCAAAACAGAGTGCAATGAATACTCTGGGAGAAGAAAAGTGTAGATTCACGCGCAGAGCATGGCAGGTGTTTATTTCGCCTTCACAGAAGGCAGGAATCGTAGTCTCAGGCAGGCAATGGTCATACACAGGTAGGCAAACAGGCAGGTGAATCAAAACAAGGACTGAAGGCTCTAACTGGTTCTCACAAACGAGCTAGGAAAAGGCTTAGTAGTTAAAATGAACAATACCTCACAAAGGCACAAACAGAATGAACTGAAGTAAATAAGGAGCTGATGAGACCAGGTGAGTAACTAACACAGGTGAAATCAATGAACACAACTGAAAGACAGGGCTACGTTCAAGAACACAAAGATACAGGGCTACGTTCAAGAACACAATGAAACAGGGCTACGTACAAGAACACAACGAAACAGAACACAATGTTGACTAAGAAAATAAATACAGAACCTTACAGTACCACCACAACTTACGGACTAGAAGTTTGGTGGTTCATGTAATGCCCGGATGTCCTGACCCCAAGGACGTGTGACACCATTGCATCAGTTGGGGCTAACAGCTGCTGGTATGTAATTCTTCCCAGCTGGTGTCTCAGGAGGAGCCGGGTCTGAGTTTAGGGCTTCTTGTATGGAAGAGTGAACCTCCCACTGTACCGGTCCCATAATGCATGAGGATGGAAGAATGGGTGTAGGGTCTGAGTTACTGGACAGAAGGTCAAACTGGCGGGAGAGAGCATCAGCTTTTATATTTTTCTTTCCAGGGATGTAAGTAACATAAAAATGGAAACGTGTGAAGAAGAGAGCCCAGCGGGCTTGTCTGGAGTTTAACTTCTTGGCCCCTCTGATATATTCAGAGAGAGTATGGCTTCTACTCCCACTTCGAAGGCATCCACCTCCAGGGTGAAAGGAAGGGTCGGATCAGGTTGACGAAGGACAGGAGCTGAGGTGAAGAGGCGTTTCAAGTTGTTGAAAGCAGTCAGGGTGCTATCAGGGTATTGAAGGGTCCGGGTCTTTTGGCTGGTGAGGGGAGCGGCAGTAGAATTGAAGTTCCGAATGAACCGGCGATAGTAGTTGGAGAACCCAATGAAATGTCGGCGTTCCTTAACGGTGGTGGGTTTGGTGACTTTGTTCTCGGTGACTTTGTTCTCATCCATGCTGACCCCTCCAGGTGTCAGTACAAAACCGAGGAAGTTTACCGAGGTTACATGGAAGGTGCTCTTTTCAGTCTTCACGTAAAGGTTATGGTCAAGGAGCCGTTGAAGAACCTTTTGCACATGCTGTATGTGTTCCTTCAGGGAGTGGGAGTAAATCAGGATGTCATCAATGTAGACAATGAGAAAGCAGTTGATTATATCCTGGAAAACCTTGTTCATGAAGGATTGGAAGACGGCGGGGGTTAGGAAGGCTGTAGGGCATGACCAGGTATTCGTAGTGCCCCCGTGTGGGGTAATAAAGGCCATCTTCCATTTGTCACCTTTACGGATAAGGTTATATGCACTTCACAGGTCGAGTTTTGTATAGATGTTGGGGCGGCCCACTTGTTCAAGGGTCGCTGGGATCAGAGGAAGAGGGAAATGGTTCTTTACCGTGATGTCATTCAGGGAACGGTAATCAATACATGGACGGAGACCACTGTCCTTTTTACCAACAAAGAAGAACCTGGGGAAGAAGAAAGACAAATTAAACTGTTTTAGTGATTCATCAATGTACTTCTCCATTGCCTCATCTTCCGGGATAGATAGGTGGTAAACACGGTCCTTCGGTGGGGACACTCCAGGGCGTAAGTCAATAGCACAGTCCCCTGGGCGATGTGGTGGCAGAGTGGAGGCCTTGATTTGGCTGACGACATTGCTGTACTGGTCGTATTCAGATGGTATGGTGGGTGGCACTGCAGAGGCAGAGTCCTCAATGGTAGTGGCTCTGCAGGGTAGGGCTGAGACAACTGGTGACGCAGGTAGAAGACCAGGACAGTAGTTCACCTTGTTGCCACGAGATGGCAGGGTCGTGACGACAAAACCAGGGGTGTCTGAGGATGAGTGGCTGTTTGGGAGAGGAGAGTTCCATGACTTGAAGAGTTTCGGTGTGGAAGACTCCAATCTGGAGGGTGACGCTCTGTGTCAGGTGCGTAATGAAGCCCGTGCCCAATGGCTGCCCGTCCAGGGTGTTAATCCTTAAGGGAGGGGTGACAGGTGTTAGATCATTGTCAAGCTCTTGTACTAGCTGGTGATAAAAGTACCTGCTGCTCCCGAATCTATCAAGCCCTCTACGTACTTAGTAACCTTCTTCACGGTTATCAATACTGGGATGGCGAATTGCTTCTGGGAGATATTTAGAAATAAGGACACGCCTACCTGCATGGCAGCGGAGGGACCTTTCTCATCTCTCCGTGGGGGGCGAACAGGAAAATGAATGAGTAGATTATCGGATCCAAGCCCTTCTTGGATCCGCCTTTGACATTCGATACACGGGAGAGGAGCATGGCCCAACTGCATGGGCTCTGGAAGACTCGGACGGGATGACAGAATCATGGAAAGAGAAGGTTTCGGGTTCCTGGGTGGCAGAGTTCTTCGGCGGTCGGCAATGAGGTGGTCGATGGAGATGGACATATGAATGTATTGATTTAAATCCTGAAGGTCACCTCTACAGGCCAGCTCCGCCTGAAGTTCCCTATTGAACACTCTTCGGTAGACGGTAAGTAAAGCAGCCTCACTCCATCCACTCCCTCCAGCCATGGTGCGGAACTCGAGGGCATACTCGGCAGCTGAATTGCGTCCTTGTTGAAGTTCTATGAGGAGGTGTCCTATAGGACGACCGGAAGGATAGTGATCGAATACCTCTTTGAAGAGGGTGTGGAAATGGGTCTTGGATCCGAGTTCTGTGCTGTTGGCAGTCTATATGGCAGTGGCCCAATCCAGGGCTTTGCCTGTGAGTAGAGACACAACAACATCCACTCTGCTCTTGTCGGTGGCGAAGTTAGTGGGGTTGTGCTCAATGTATTTGCTGCATTGCATCAGAAAACCCTGACATTTCCCAGGTGATCCCTCATATTTTCCATGCATGGGTATGAATGAAGGAGGGCTATGGGTTACGATACCTGGCACCGGAGGAATAGGGATAGGCTGGCGGAGAAAATGGCAGATTTCCTCCATGCGCTTCTCTTGCTGGGTTATGCGCCGCTGTAGCTCCCCTAAATCCATTCCGGTTTTGTGTGAGGTATTCTGTAGGGAATACTCAGGGAGAAAAAGGTGTATATTCACGCGCAGCGTGCGGCAGGTGTTTATTTTGCCTTCGCAAAACGCAGGAATCGTGGTCAAGGGCAGGCAATGGTCATACACAGGTAGGCAAACAGGCAGGTGAATCAAACTAGGACTGAAGGCTATAACTGGTTCTCACAAACGAGCTAGGAAAAGGCTTAGTAGAGTCAAAATTGGCAATACCTCACAAAGGCACAAACAGAATGAACTGAACTAAATAAGGAGCTGATGAGACCAGATGAGTAACTAACACAGGTGAAATCAATGAACACAACTGAAAGACAGGGCTACGTTCAATAACACAATGAAACAGGGCTACGTTCAAGAACACAATGAAACAGAACACAAGGTTGACGAAGAAAATAAATACAGAACCTTACACAGAGAAAACACCTACATGATCATTTTTCAAATTGAAATTTGAGTGACCACAACATTAGAAAAAGTGAAACATTGCCTTTGTTCATATTTCCATAAAAGCTGTACACCACCAGGGTACAAAGATTGTCTTAGGGTCATTTTTGACCCGGCAGTTATAAAATCATTTATACACCACAAAAACCACAAAGACACACACACATACAATGAGAATTTTAGATTATGTGTGCTACAGATCAAACTCAGCCAGCAGCTCCTGAAGAGGAAGATCACCACGGTTGGCAGAGTTAGAAAGAACAAGCCTGAACTCCCCCTGCACTCCTCGCAACAAGGGGGAGAGACTCCTTCTCAACAAAGTTTGCCTTCACCCCCATTACCACTCTAGTTTCTTACCTCCCGAAGAGGAACAAGAATGTGGCGCTCCTGAGCACACCGCACAAAATGGCTGAGATCAGTGATCATGAGGACAGGAAGCCAGCCGTCATCCTGGACTACAACCACAACAAAGGAGGCGTGGACAACCTGGACAAGGTGACTGGAACTTACAGCTGCAGGAGGATGACTGCCCGCTGGTCCCTGGTCATCTTCCATAACATCATTAATTTGTCCTCATACAATGCCTTCGTAATATGGAACAAGATCTACCCTACCTGGATGCCTGATAACCTGAACAAGAGGAGGGTGTTCCTGGGGCAGCTGGGAAAGGCACTTGTAACCCCACGCATTCAAAGAAGGGAGCGCATCCCCCGCACAGCAGCCTCTGCAGCACTTGTGAAAGCTGTTGAATCTTGTCCTGATCCACCTGAGGCTGCAGTTGTGGCAGGCAAGAAGAGGATATGCCAATTTTTCTTATTTGTTGTTGTTGTTTATACACCTTGTGGGTGGTGGCAATGGTTCAAAAAAATGGGAGAAGACTAGTATTTTGTAGTTGAATTCTTCATTGTACAGAATATAAGAATATATCACTGTGTTGCCAAAAAAGTTCAAGACTGTTATTGCTTTCTTCCAATAAAATGCATTCAAAACTACTTTCTTCACATTTCTTCAACGTTCTTAGGCTATACAAGAGCTATCTCTTGCTAAAAAAATGTATGTTTACACCTATGCAGTATCTTTAGCAATAATAATAATAAACCTCTACTTTAGTAAATAAAACAATTATGACAGGTGTGTTGTAATAAAAACAAGTTGTGTCCACTGACTAAATGCAGTCTTTCTGCATTGTGAAGAGGGAAAACCCAGATATTCACAAAGTTTGTGTTGAATGACAGGTTGTTTCTTCATGCAAAATAGATTTGGGGTTTAAAATTCAATTAAGCTGCTTTATTTTAGGGGTTTAGTGAAGGCGGGTCATTTTTTACCCTTAGGACGTGGGGAGTATACAGAATGTTAAGACTACACAAGGGTTAAGTACTTTACATCACTGCACTGCTGTAGCTCGGCCATCTTCAACCGCAGATGCGGAAGGCGGACATAAGCAGATTGAGACACAGCCCATGCAAATAAAAACTGAAATCTGTAGCTTAAACTGACATATTTTGATGGGGATGTTTTTTATTATGATACTTAGATTGACGCGGTCCTATGGGTCCTGATCTTGTAGTGAGCCCTATTCCTATGGGCCCTAGTCAAAAGTAGCGCACTAAATAGGGAATAGGGTGCAATTTGGGATGCACACCCACTGTACTATAAACTGTGGACCGTAGACTCCACAGCACACAGGGATACATTTGACATCAACCCTTCAAGGGTAATTTGTTTTTGCATCGTGATGCATTTCCCATTTCCACAGGTCTGCATGACATTTTTATGAGACTGTGCAGAAACAGTATTAATGTGTTTTTAAACTATCCTCTACCTCCTCCTTTCTCAAAATAGGTATTTCATCAACCTCAGTGAACACGGAGATAAGTATTTTAACATTGACATGGACAGCGGCGTTATAAAGACTATCCAGAGTCTGGACCGGGAAGACATGCCGTGGCACAACATTACTGTGATGGCCTCGGAGGTTGGTAGGTACCCAGGGTTTCCATTCCTACTGCAGCAGGGTGTGTGTCTGTATGTGTGTGTCTGTGCGTGTGTCTAAAGGGTAGGGGAAGCCTCAAACTTTAAATATAAAATCTACCGTATACAGTTTTGGGAGGTGAGGTTTGAATCGTCAATCAATTCATATTTTCTTGTTCTGACCTCATCAAAGCTATTAAACTTTCCTTTAGCCTTTACACAAACATAATGATGTACTAATGGTATTGAGATATATGCCTAGATGGTTGCATCAGATTTGGAGATGATTCAATATGAATCGGTGTGTATGTCACTGTTGAATTTGAAATGAGGGGATTAGTTGTGGTTTTAAGGAGGTGATTGAGTGATAAATGACTTATGAAGTTGTTGACATCACTGCTGTGGGGCTGATGAGTCACAGGGTGTGACCCAAATGGCACACTATTCCATAGGGCTATGGTCAAAAGTAGTGCACTAGATAAGGAATAGGCTGCCATTTGGGACGCTTCCTACATGATCCATTAATGATTGTGTTTTATAACCTATTATAAAGCAATTCAATTCTGGTTGTCTAATGTGTCATTTATGTTACCGTTTCCAAAATGCTGTTCTTTTATGAAAAGCACAACTATAGAGATGTTGTTTTGGAAAAGCTTTTAACAGTCTATTCATAGCGCATTTAATGAAAATAATTACCATTCACATACCATTTTGGCTTTTAAAAGTATATTATTATGCATGAGTCATGAAGAGTTGCAAGATTTCTCCTCAAGTGTTGAACAAAATTACTTTAACCTCTCTTGTGTACGTGAGACGTCAGCGTCCCACCTCTTCAACAGCCAGTGAAACTGCTGGGCGCCAAATTCAAATACAGAAATACTCATTATAAACATTTTGGTGATTAACTTCTTGTGAATCCAACCACGGTGTCAGATTTTAAAAAATGCTTTACGGCGAAAGCATACCTTACGATTATTTGAGAACATAGCCCACTAGACAAATCATTACAAACCGTAACCAGCCAAGTAGAACAGTTACACAAGTCAGAAATAGAGATACAATTAACCTTTGATGATCTTCATATGGTTGCACTCAGCAGACATTCATTTACTCAATAAATGTTCCTTTTGTTCGATAAAGTCTCTTTATATCCAAAAACCTCAGTTTTCTTTGCTCAATTTCTTCACTAATCCACAGGCTCAAACGCAGTCAAAACAGGAAGACAAAAAAATCCTAATTGTATCCTTAAAGTTCATAGAAACATGTCAAACGATGTTTATATTCAATCATCAGGTTGGTTTTAGCCTAAATAATCGATAATATTTCAACCGGACAATAACGTCGGCAATTTAAAAGGTAAACAAGAAAGGCACTCTCTCGGTCTCGCACATGAAAAAGCTCTGTGACACTTTAGGGTCCACTCATTCAGACTGCTCTTACTTCCTCATTTTCAGAATACAAGCCTGAAACTATTTCTAAAGACTGTTGACATCTAGTAGAAGGCATAGAAACTGCAATTTGAGTCCTAAGTCAATGGATACTGTAATGGCATTGAATAGAAAACTACAAAACCAAAAAATAATCGACTTCCTGAATGGATTTTTCTCAGGTTTTCACCTGCCAAATCAGTTCTGTTATACTCACAGACACTATTTTAGCAGTTTTGGAAATTTTAGAGTGTTTTCTATCCAAATCTACCAGTTATATGCACATCATATCTTCTGGGCCCGAGAAGCAGGCAGTTTAATTTGGGCATGCATTTCATCCAAAATTCCGAATGCTGCCCCCTACCCTAGAGAAGTTTTAAACAGCTTTCAATTTGTTTATATCCCATCCACATAATTAAGCACGTCAGGCTCACTGCTGGTAAAGCAGATGATTGACAAAGGCAATGTACTGTACTCCGTCTCAGATTGAACAATTAAACCATTATTATTTAAGTTATTGGTCAATTAGAAGGAATAGGGGAAGCTCGCTCATAATTAAAATATTGATGCTTTATTTGTCAAATTATAATTAAAATCATGACATTTTGGCCATCAATGCCCTTCACTATTCTCAGAAATATAGTTAGTTCCACTTGCATTGTAATGCATGCACTGAAACATTAACTAACCACAAAACAAAAACAACCTTAGTGTACAGAAAACGATTACTGGGATTTGTTTTGATCATTTGTGTTTCCAGAGAAACTAGGGTTAAGCACCTTGCTCAAGGGAACATCAGCAACTTTTCACTCTGTCAGCTAGGCAACCTGACACCCAGTAGCTAAGCTCTAGACACTAGCTAGCTAACTAGACAGTCATTGGTGCTAACAGATTGAAACTGATGTGTTTCAAACTATCCCACAAAACATGACATTGCTAACCAGGCCTTACATGGCATACACAATTTTCAAGTTTATTAGGAAGTTTAATAAGTTACACTCACCGGACAACTCTGGTGGGTATTTTAGCTAGCTTGGTTTCCATTTTCCAACAGATTTTTCTTCTCCCCCTGACTGATTGTCAACGATTACTGTTCTTGGAACTCATGTGTTCACCAGAAATGGCTTCTGGTAAACTGTTTGCCACTACTGGCAAGAAGTATTGTTGCCACAAGTTTGCCACAGATTCAAATAGAATTGTTTGCCAGACAAAAACCTCTGGCACTCTGTTTGCCTCTAGTGGCAATAACTATTATTTTTGTCAATGTTTTGCTGCAAATTCACCAATAGTGGCAAACATTTTCAATCTTCTGGCAACATTTTGTGGCACACTATATAGTTTATAGTAAATTTGCCAAACTTGCGGGAAGTTAATCGTGCATACTTGAGATTGAAATAAGTATGTCTCATACAAACCCACATGATATACATGTCAAGATGTCACTATATCAAAGTCTTTATGATACAAGTATTTGGAATAAAGATATCAAGTATTCTATCGAATAGCATAGCATTTAACTGCACTATTTCAGCATCACAATGGTATCACAAAGACTCCGACATAACATTGCAAAGGGGTGATGATGCACTTATCATGATGATATCTACAGGTAACTGCCAAAATAAAGAAAACACCAACATAAAGCGTCTTAGGGCGTTGGGCCACCACGAGCCAGAGCAGCTTCAATGCGCCTTGGCATAGATTCTACAAGTATCTGGAACACTACTGGAGGGATGCGATACCATTCTTCCATGAGAAATTAAATAATTTTATATTTTGTTGATGGTGGTGGAAAACTCTGTCAGGCGCCGTTCAAGAATCTCCCATAAGTGTTAAATTGGGTTGAGAACTGGTGTCTGAGATGGCCATGGCATATGGTTTACATAGTTTTCATGCTCATCAAACAATTCAGTGACCACTTTTCTTCTTATTATTATTATTTATTATGGTGGTCCGCATACAAATATATATAAACTCAGCAAAAAAAGAAACGTCCCTTTTCCAGGACCCTGTCTTTCAAAGATCATTCGTAAAAATCCAAATAACTTCACAGATCTTCTTTGTAAAGTGTTTAAACACTGTTTCCCATGCTTGTTTAATAAACCATAAAAAATTAATGAACATGCACCTGTGGAACGGTCGTTAAGACATTAACAGCTTATGGTAGGCAATTAAGGTCACAGTTATGAAAATGTAGGACACTAAAGAGGCCTTTCTACTGACTCTGAAAAACACCAAAAGAAAAATTCCCAGGGTCCCTGCTCATCAGCGTGAACGTGCCTTAGGCATGCTGCAAGGAGGCATGAGGACTGCAGATGTGGCCAGGGCAATAAATTGCAATGTCCGTACTGTGATACGCCTAAGACAGCGCTACAGGGAGACAGGACGGACAGCTGATCGTCCTCGTAGTGGCAGACCACGTGTAACAACACCTGCACAGGATCGGTACATCCGAACATCACACCTGCGGGACAGGTACGGGATGGCAACAACAACTGTCCGAGTTACACCAGGATCTCACAATCCCTCCATCAGTGCTCAGACTGTCCGCAATAGGCTGAGAGGCTGGACTGAGGGCTTGTAAGCCTGTTGTAAGGCAGGTCCTCACCAGACAGCACCGGCAACAACGTCACCTATGGGCACAAACCCACTGTCGCTGGACCAGACAGGACTGGCAAATAGTGCCCTTCACTTACGAGTCGTGGTTTTGTCTCACCAGGGGTGATGGTCGGATTCGCGTTAATTGTCGAAGGAAAGAGCGTTACACCAAGGCCTGTACTCTGGAGCGGGATCAATTTGGAGGTAAAGGGTTCGTCATGGTCTGGGGCATTGTGTCACAGAATTATCGGACTGAGCTTGTTGTCATTGCAGACAATCTCAACGCTGTGCGTTACAGGGAAGACATCCTCCTCCCTCATGTGGTATCTTTCCTGCAGGCTCATCCTGACATGACACTCCAGCATGACAATGCCACCAGCCATACTGCTCGTTCTCTGCGTGATTTCCTGCAAGACAGGAATGTCAGTGTTCTGCCATGGCCAGCGAAGAGCCCGGATCTCAATCCCATTGAGCACGTCTGGGACCTGTTGGATCGGAGGGTGAAGGCTAGGGCCATTCCCCCATGAAATGTCTGGCAACTTGCAGGTGTCTTGGTGGAAGAGTGGGGTAACATCTCACTGCAAGAACTGGCACATCTGGTACAGTCCATGAGGAGGAGATGCACTGCAGTACTTAATACAGCTGGTGGCCTCACCAGATAGTGAATGTTAGTTTTGATTTTGATCCCCCTTTGTTCAGGGACACATTATTCAATTTCTGTTAGTCACATGAGTGTGGAACTTGTTCAGTTTATGTCTCAGTTGTTGAATCTTGTTATGTTCATACAAATATTTACACATGTTACATTTGCTGAAAATAAACGCAGTTGACAGTGAGAGGACGTTTCTTTTTTTGCTGAGTTTAGGTGAATGCCGCCACGTACTGTATTGGCAGTATCAGCCTACTATTCTGTAGTATGAATTCATTACACTTTGTGAAAAAATTGCCCTACCAACTAACCCTACACCCATTAAAAACTCATCACTATTCCACTACTTTGGTCCTATCTGATCCTGCACCAGGCCAGCAGGCTGGGAGGACGTTTCTTTTTTTGCTGAGTTTAGGTGAATGCCGCCACGTACTGTATTGGCAGTATCAGCCTACTATTCTGTAGTATGAATTCATTACACTTTGTGAAAAAATTGCCCTACCAACTAACCCTACACCCATTAAAAACTCATCACTATTCCACTACTTTGGTCCTATCTGATCCTGCACCAGGCCAGCAGGCTGGGAGGAGGGGACACTATCATTCAAAACACCAAATAACATTAGAATTTTGATTTGATTTGACATCCTTACTTGACTTTATCTGGTTAAAACTCTGCATCAAAACTCAGTAGTACATACAGTGTCTTCTCTGTTTAACCACACTCTCCACTGTGTCTGCGTTGCACCAAACAGAGGGCATCACAGACACCAGGAATCTTCAACTTCGTTTGACCCTCCTCAACATTTAACACCTCTCCAGTTATCATTCCTTTCAACTGCGCCCTGCTCTGGAGAGGAAAGCAAGTCACAGTTCTTGTCCCCAGTCACGTGGTGTGGAGCACACACTCCCTCTGGACGGCAGAAATGCAAAAAATCTACATGATTCCACTTTGAGTCCCTTTCATCGACCAAACATTCCCGGACCTCTTTTCCACTCAACCTGACACCACATATGGATCAGCCAGAAGGCAAGGATACATTTTCTCCAAAAATGTCACTCCGACTGGGCAAAAAAACATATTCATCACCATCAGGACGAGGCAGAAACTTTGCCAACGCAGTTAATTCATCCCCACTCTCGTCATGTTCAATATTCTTCTGCAGCAATCCATATGTACTCTTATTATATTCCACTCTCTTAAAAAATTTTCCTGCCCGCCTTCTTACCGGCCTCAATGGGTTTAAACACAGATTCAACCACAAAAACCAGAGAGGTTTTCCAATGCTTTGCATGGAAGGGCACCTATCGGTAGAAAAAAGCAGACATTTAAAAATCTTTTGAGCATGGTGAAGTTATTTATTACACTTTGGATGGTGCATCAATACATCCAGTCACTATAGAAATACAGGTGTCCTTCTTGACTCAGTTGCTGGATAGGAAGGAAACCTCTCAGGGATTTCACCAAGAGGCTAATTGAGACTATAAAACAGTTACAAAGTTTAATGGCTGTGATAGAAGAAAACTGAGAATGGATCAACAACATTGTAGCTACTCCACAATACTAACCTAATTGACAGAGTGAAAAGAAGGAAGCATGGCACTGTTATTGTAGCAAAAAGGCACTAAAGTAATGCTGAAAAAAATGTGACGAAGCAATTCGCTTTTTGTCCTGAATACAAAGTGTTATTTGGGGCAAATGCAATACAACAAATTACCAAGTAGCACTGTCTATATTTTCAAGCATAGTGGTGTTATGGGTATGCTTCTAATCGTTAAAGACTGGGGAATTTTTCAGGATAAAAAAAAGAAACGTAATGTAACTAAGCACAGGCAAAATCCTAGAGGAAACCCTAGGTCAGTCTGCTTTCCAACAGACACTGGGAGATAAATTCACCTTTCAGCAGGACAATAACATAAAACACAAGGCCAAATTTACACTGGAGTTGCTTACCAACAAGACAGTGAGTGGGCAAATTACAGATTTGACTTTAAATCCAGTTGAAAATCTATCTGAAAATGGTTGTCTAGCAATGACCAACAACCAATTTGACAGAGCTTGAAGCATTTTGAAAAGACTAATGGGTAAATGTTGCACAATCCAGGTAAGTAAAGCTCTTACAGGCTTACCCAGAAAGACTCAAAGCTGTAATTACTGCCAAAGGTGCTTCTACAAAGTATTGATTCAGGGGTGTAAATACTTATGTAAATGAGATATTTCTTTATTTCATTCTCAATAAATGTGCAAACATTTCTAAAAACTTGTTTTCAATTTGTCATGATGGTGTATTGTGTGTAGGTGGTTGAGAATCTACAGTTTGTAAGCCATTTTGTACGTTGACTGTAAGACAACAACATTTGGAATAAGTCCAGGGCTATAAATACTTTCTGAAGGCACTGAAAGTTATGATGAACTTCACAGGGTAGTGAAAGTGCAAGGTGATGCACTTGATGCTCCTTTCCAATAAATATCAAAGGACTTTTTCTGGTGACATGAACATTGATGTTTGGCTGCTATTTATCCATAATAATCTCATCAGTTTATAAATGCACTTTCGCCAACAGGTCGCAGCTCCAGTACTGTATCTGCCCACTGTTGGCTGGAGCGCACGTGCCAAAACCATCAGTAGAATTCAATTTGATTTTAACATTTTATGTGCACTACCTCATCACCCACAGCCTATTATTATCCTCTTAAGTCAATGTGATGGAAGCACATCTCTAGTGGGAAAATGTGCATATTGTTTTATGCACATTTTTGAATATTCACTTGAAAATCTGTCACCAATTGGATAGAAACCTAGCTAATGACCTCAACTTGCACATGCCAAATCTAACCAATAACTAACCCCAAAAAATATTCTCACACCCACATCTAAATGCTTCAAGTTTAGGTTATTTTGTCTTTCTATTGCTAGGACATTGTGGAACTTATACAGTAAATGTGCACATCATATACAGTATAGACTGATATTATGATTTAGAAATGTAAAACCGTTTGGTAAGAAAATGCAAAAAAACTAAGTCATACATACAATCAATCAAATATTTGCATATTTAAAGCATTGGTTTAAATGGGACAGTCAGACATTTGTGTCCTTAGCTATGTTTCCTATTAAATAATCAATTATCAAATTAGTCAATGTTCCACTGTTCTTTGTATTCTTAATATTATGTTGTAAATTAATTAAATCAATTCGGGCCCCGACGACTTCAGGAATTCCTATGAGGCTAATTTGTAATCACAACTAGGCAATCCCTCACCAACTGATGCGGAGGCTGCATACAAATTTGTCTTTATCTCTTTGCCTCCCTTTAGTATGCAAAAGGTACAATGGGCATGTTTAAACTTTTCCCATCAAAATTGTGAATAATATGTTTCTATATCAAGACTGATTTCTTTAAAATGGGCCTTTTTCCCAGACACAGATTGAGCCTAGTCCTGAATTTAAAAGCATAGAGCAGGTAAGAGTTTGACCAATACAATGGAAAAGCCACACACAACCCCCCCATGCAGGATACATACAGAAGCTCCTAATTGCCAGCCATCAAAATTAGCCTTCATTTAGGCTATTGTTTAAATATAGTACCAGTTAAAAGTTTGGACACACCTACTTTTACTTTATTTTTTACTATTTTCTATATTGTATAATAATAGAAAAGACATCAAAACTATGAAATAACACATATGGAATCATGTAGTAACCAAAAAAGTGGTAATTAAATCAAAATATATTTTATATTTGAGATTCTTCAAAGTAGCCACCCTTTGCCTTGATGACAGCTTTGCACATGCTTGGCATTCTCTCAACCAGCTTCATGAGGTTGTCACCTGGAATGTATTTCAATTAAAAAGTGTGCCTTGTTAAAAGGGAATTTGTGATATTTCTTTCCTTCATAATGCTTCTGAATTCTTAATTGGCATTTGAGCCAATCAGTTGTGTTGTGACAAGAAAAGGGTGGTATACAGAAGATAGCCCTATTTGGTAAAATACCAAGTCCATATTATGGCAAGAACAGCTCAAATAAGCAAATAGAAAAGACAGTCCATCATTACTTTATTTCACCGGCCTGAACTACAATTCATGTCGCCTATTTGATAAAATATAGAATTTGACCTTTACTACTATCACCCATAGAAATGCATTGAATAACACATTCATAAATAGCAAAAAAACACAGTCAAAAAATAAATCATAAGGAATAAGGTTTTGATGTGTCTGTCCTATATCTAAGATACATAAAAGCTGAAGATGTAACTGTGTTTTTGGATACATATTTAACCCACATATTTAACTACCTACATACTTCCATTAGTTTGTATGTATTACCTTCAGACAAGTCACGAGTCCCATAATATATGTTAGTCTGTTGCTCAAACAGTTTGGACGCTACAGACAGTTGGGACAAGTTGGCACATCAGCATTACTGATTTCAGACGAGTCCCGTGATCCTTGTGGGGGTCGTAGAGAAAAACGTCTATCATAATAGTTTGCATGCCAAACCATTCGGACACTACAGACGTCGTGAGAAGACTGATTTTCGGGGTGTCTCATGGTCTGACAAACACTGCTGTAGCTCGGCCAACTACCGCAGATATGGAAGGCCAACATAGGCAGATGCAGTGGATTGAGACGCAGCACTTGCAAAAAATATCTCTAGCTTAAACTGACGGATTTTGATGGGGATTTTTTAATTATGTTACTTAGATTGACTCAAGGGTGCTGCAGTAAATATATAGCATAACAGTACTTTATTGTTAAATTACATTTTAATTAATCTACAGCAATTGCTAAAAGTGAATATGGAATTATATATTACAGCGTACTACAAAATATTTGGTGTTTTTATATCACTTTTTATATCACTTTATATCAATTGCACTCCCCTAGGCCTAAACAAACAAAGGCAGTGACTACAGTGACTACAGGGCAAACAGGTCAAATGTACAAGGCTAAAAACTCCCCAATTAAGGGTTTGCGACATGCTGGCACTCTGATCTGTTCCCTATACACATTTAATTTCTAGGGAACTACTACCACAAATCAATTATATTGGTACAGTACTCTAACAGGTGCAAGAAGTATTGCGTCTTATAAGGCACATCTCCAAAATGTGTTAATTAGAGAACTTTAACAACAATACCATGCATCCACAAAAGGCTGTTGTGTGGTACCAAATCAGTAAATTCCGGTAGATTGGAAAGAAAAGATTTCTTGAGTCCAAAAATACATTATGGTACTGTATTAAGTAGGATGGTACTGAAATCCAGTAAATATACTCTGTGGGGTACAGCATTCTCACTAATGGGTGCTCAAAATGTGTTAATGAGCCAGAGATTATTTTGCTTCCAACAACATTGTACTTTACTGTATTTGCTGTAATTTTGCAGCAGTGTAGCGGAATGCCATTGAGGCCCCATAATGCATTGCTCTTTACAGGACTGTACTGTAATATAGATTAGAGCAGCTAAATTGTAACGGGCTTCCTCCTTCTCTTCATCCGAAGAGGAGTAGCAAGGATTGGACCAACGTGCAGCGGGGTGTGAATTCATAATGATTTATTAAACAAAAACGACGAAACACGAAATAACACTTAGAAATACAAAATAACAAAAACGAATGTAGACTGACCTAAACCATGACAACTTACATACAACACGAAGCACGTAGGAACAGGTACAGACTATTACAAACGAACGAACAAACGCTACAGTGCCGTGTGGTGCGCAGACACAGACACGGACGACAATCACCCACAAACAAACAGTGAGAACAACCTACCTTAATATGACTCTCAATCAGAGGAAACGTCAAACACCTGCCTCTAATTGAGAGCCATACCAGGCAACCCAAAACCAACATAGAAACAGAAAACATAGACTGCCCACCCAAAACTCACGCCCTGACCAATAAACACATACCAAACAACAGAAAACAGGTCAGGAACGTGACATAAATGTAAAAGTTTTACAGTAAATTTAAAGCCATTTGTTAGTGTTATGCTACCAGCTTATTCAAACGGTAGTTAGCAATCACCAGATATTTTTTCTAAAGCCAAAAATGACAACTTCTACATTCTGCAGTGAAAATAGCCAAATATATCCAAATCTGATTTTTGTATCTACATTGTGGGCCTGTTAGAACACATATTGTAAATCATGATGGATTTGACAAATATCCACTTTGTTAGAGCAGATTTTTTTGAATGGGTGTCAATGATGGTGTCCTCGTTCTATACCCCACGTCTGCGTTCCATTGGTCTGTTTACCTTATGTACTCTCAATCGTTTATTTCCGTGCATTGAAAGTGCTTTTTAGTCTCGGGCTAGGCCTAATCTCTGTCTGGGAAACTGGCATAAAGTGGAGAATATACCATGCTTTACAGCTTTTTCTCCAGATTGTAAACTCATAGTATGTGTATTGTCATACGATATACTGTAGTATCATATATTTAAAAAGAGATAATGTGTCACTATTGCAGATGGAAAATTATCATCTCAACATGACGCAGAGCAATAACAAAATACACACAAGTGCTCCCTTGTATCACCTCGAATGATTTCAATATGCTGTTTCAGTAAATTGAGGATCTAATATACATTACATGTATACTGAATAAAAATATGAACACAACATGGAATGTTTTAGGGCGATCAAACAGGCAAAACCTCAGTACAGAGAGTCGCAATTCAAAGGCTCAGAATCGAGACATATGTGGCAGGGTCTACAGACAATCACGGATAACAGAGGGAAAACCAGTCACGTCGTGGACACCGACGTCTTGCTCCCAGACAAGCTAAACACCTTCTTCGCCTGCTTTAAGGATAACACAGTGCCATTAATGCGGCCCACTCCCAAGTCCTGTGGGCTCTCCTTCTACATGGCCGATGTGAGTAAGACGTTCAAGTGTGTTTACCCTCGCAAGGCTGGCTGCCCAGACGGTGTCCCTAGCCGTATCCTCAGAGCATGCGCAGACCAGCTGGCTGGAGTGCTTAAGGACATATTCAATCTCTCCCTATCCCAGTCTGCTGTCCCCACTTGCTTCAAGATGTCCACCATTGTTCCTGTACCCAGGACAGCAAAGGTAACTGAATTAAATGACCTTCGCCTTGCAGCACTCACTTCTGTCCTCATGAAGTGCTTTGATAGGCTAGTTAAGGGTTGTATCACCTCCACCTTACCTGACAATAGATAAATAGATTCACAGACAATACAATTGCACTGAACACTGCCCTATCCCACCTGGACAAGAGGAATACCTAGGTAAGAATGCTGTTCATTGACTATAGCTCAGCCTTCAACACCCTATTACCCTCCAAGCTCATCATCAAGCTCGGGGCCCTGGGTCTGAACCTCGCCCTGCGCCACTGGGTCCTGGCGAGCCGACGACAGGTGGTTAAGGTAGAAAACAACGCCTCCACTTCACTGATCCTCAACACAGGGGCTCCACGAGAGTGCGTACTCAGCTCCCTCCTGTACTCTCTGTTCACCCATGACTGTGTGGTCACACACGCCTCCATCTCAATTATCAAGTTTGCAGATGACACAACTGTAGTAGGCTTGAATACCAACAATGACGAGACAGCCTACAGGGAGGAGTTGAGGGCCCTGGAGGAGTGGCACTAGGAAAATAACATCTCCCTCAACATTAACAAAACAAAGGAGCTGATTGTGGACTTCAGGAAAAGGCAGATGGATCCCACCCCTATCCACATTGACGGGACCGCAGTGGAGAAGGTGAAAAGCTTCAAGTTCCTCGGCGTACACATCACTGACGATCTGAAATGGTCGACCCTCACAGACAGTGTGGTGAAGAAGGTGCAACAGCAACCTCAGGAGGCTGAAGACATTTGGCTTGGACCCTAAAACCCTCACAAACTTTTACAGATGAGAGCATCCTGGCGGTATGGTAACTGCACCGCCTGCAACCGCAGGGCTCTTCAGAGGGTGGTGAGGTCTGACCAACGCATCACCGGGGGCACACTGCCTACCTTCCAGGACACCTATAGCACCCGATGTCACAGAAAGGCTAAAAAGATAATCAAGGACACCAACCACCCGAGCCACAGCCTGTTCACCACGCTATCATCCAGAAGACGAGGTCAGTACAGGTGCATCAAAGCTGGGACTGAAAAAGAGCTTCTATCTCAAGGCCATCAGATTGTTAAATAGCCATCACTAACCGGCTACCACCCGGTTACTCAACCCTTAAACTTAGAGGCTGCTGCCCTATATACATCATCATGGAATCACTGGTCACTTTAATAATGGAACACTAATCACTTTACATACTGCTGTTAACATACTGCTTTACTCATTTTATTTGTATATTATATATTCTATTCTCCTGTATTTTAGTCAATGCCACTCCGACATTACTCGTCCTAATATTTAATATTTATATATTTCTTAATTCCATTATTTTACTTTTAGATGTGTGTATTGTTGTGAATTGTTAGATATTACTGTGCTGTTGGAGCTAGGAACACAAGCTTTTCACTACACCCACAATAACACCTGCTAAATATGTGTAAAGTTGAAGTCGGAAGATTACATACAAGATTACAAAACTCCTGACATTTAATCCTAGTAAAAATTCCCTGTCTTAGGTCAGTTAGCATCACCACTTTATTTTAAGAATGTGAAATGTCAGAATAATAGTAGAGAGAATGATTTATTTCAGCTTTTATTTCTTTCTTCACATTCCCAGTGGGGCAGAAGTTTACTTACACTCAATTAGTATTTGGTAGCATTGCCTTTAAATTGTTTAACTTGGGTCAAATGTTTCAGGTAGCCTTCCACAAGCTTCCCACCATAAGACTTTTTCTATTGTATGATTGACTGTACGTTTGTTTATCCCATGTGTAACTCTGTGTTGTTGTTTGTGACGCAGTGCTTTGCTTTATCTTGGCCAGGTCGCAGTTGTAAATGAGAACTTGTTCTCAACTAGCCTACCTGGTTAAATAAAGGTGAAATGAAAAAAATGAAACATAAGGAAAAAAATAAGTTGGGTGAATTTTGGCCCATTCCTCCTGACAGAGCTGGTGTAACTGAGTCAGGTTTGCTATTGTGTTGTGTGACAAAACTGTACATTTTAGATTGGCCTTTTATTGTCCCCAGCACAAGGTGCACCTGTGTATTGATCATGCTTTTTAATCAGTTTCTTGATACGCCACACCTGTCAGGTGGATGGATTATCTTGGCAAAGGGGAAATGCTCACTAACAGGGATGTAAAGAAATGATAAATAAGCTTTTTGTGCTTTTGAAAAATGTCTGCAATCTTTTATTTCAGCTCATGAAACATGGGACCGACACATTACATCTTTTGTTTATGTTTTTGTTCAGTATACAGTACTTGCATAAATGCATGAATTTTCCCTTGAATGCATCAGCGAAATCAGAGCTGTTATTCGTCAGCCAGAGAGAATGGTCCATATACACATGAATGGACACCAGCACATGGTTTAGTAGACTGGGCCCTTACTCTAATATGCTGAATAATCGCCTGTGCAAGCGTGGGGACCAAATGATCCATCACCCACAACATGCTAAATGAACTAAAACATACTAAAATATATTGTTTTTTATGTTTCTTTGGCTTCCAAGTTAAGAAACATATTGCTTCATGACTTATCATCTTCTCCTACTTCTAGAATATCATGCTGAATAGTTTAGTTTTTTGTTTTATTAGAAAATCTAATGTAGAAACAGTGTGATACAAGTCCATTTTAAGGACACAATATGTCCTTGGTGTGCAAAGTAAGATGCATTGGAAACCAATTTATCAGTTTGTGTTATCTTTACTTAAGGACCTGTATTCATAAAGCGCCTCAGAGTATGAGTGCTGATATTGGATCAGTTTTACAGTTAAGATCTTAATGAATACGATTAGCCAATGTGAACAGGGGGGTAACCTGATCTTAGATCACACAGCAAATTATCCAGATAAATAAATAACACTGAGTCTTAAATCAACACTGGAAGTGTGGAGTCTGTGGACCCATATACACATCGGAACAGTGTTAAATTAACACACTGCTAAGTGCAGGGGGTGACAAACTCATTCCATGGACAGCCTAGTGTTTGCAGGTTTTTGTTTTTTCCTTTCAATTAAGCCTTAGACAACCAGGTGTGGGGAGTTCCTTACTAATTAGTGACCTTTTTCCTCACCCATCTACACACAGTAACGCATAATCACAATGTAAAAACATGCTTTAAGAATTTTTTCACATTTATTGAAAATTAAATACAGAAATATTTCCTTTACATAAGTATTCACACCCCCTAATCAATACTTTGTAGAAGCACCTTAGGCTTTGAGTCATTTGGGTATGTCTGTGTCAGATTAGAAAATCCGGATTTGGCAATTTTCTCCCATTCTTCCTTGCAGATTTTCTCAAGCTCTGTTAAGTTAGAGGGGGAGTGTCAGTGAAGAAATCTTCAAGTCTTTCCACAGATTATCAATGGGATTCAAGTCTGGGCTTTCATGGACTTTCACATTCTTGTTCTGAAGCCATTCCAGCATTGTTTTGCTGTATGCTTTGGGTCATTGTCCTGTTGGAACCTACATCTTTACCCACAATCTAAGGTTGTTAGCACTCTGAGGCAGGTTTTTATCAAGGATTTGTCTGTATTTGGCTCCATTCATTGTTCCCTCTATCCTTAGCAGTCTTCCAGTCCCTGCCGCTGAAAAGTGTCCTCATAGCATGATGCTGCCACTACCATGATTTGCGGTAGGGATGGTGTTAGACGGGTGATGAGATGTGCCTGGTTTTCTTCAGACATAGCACTTTGCATTCAGGCCAAAGAGTTACATTTTTGTCTCATCAGACCACACATTATTTTGCCTCTCAAAGTCTTTCACATACCTTTTTGTAAACTCCAGGAGTGTGGTCTTGTGCCTTTTTATCAGATGTGGCTTCCATCTGGCCACTCTCCCATAAAACCCAGATTGGTGTAGAGACTGTTGTCCTTCTGGCAGGTTCTCCCATCTCAGCCAAAGAATTCTGTAGTTCTGTCAGAGTGGTCATTGGCTTCTTGGTCACCTCCCTGACCAACACCTTTCTTTCCCGTTTGCTCATTTTGGTCGGATGGCTAGCACTAGGCAGAGTTGAGGTAGTTCCATACTTTTTCAATTTCCCAATGATGGAGACCACTATGCTCTTGGAAACTTCCAACACTAGAAATAGTTTTATACCCTTCCCAAGATATATGCCTCATCACAATTATATATCGGAGAGCTACAGCCATATCCTTGACTTCATGGTATAGTTTCTTCTCGGACATGCACTGTCAACTGTTGAATATTATATAGAAAGGTTTGTTTTTTTCTAAATCATATCCAAACAATTTATTTGGCCACAAGTGGATTTTAATCAAGTTGTGTTTACAGATCAAGGATGCTCAAAATAAATTGTATGCACCTGAGCTCTGTTTCGAGTGACATAGCAAAGGGGTGTGAATACTTATGTAAATGAGATATTTCTGTGTTTCATTTTCAATACATTTGCTAAAATATCTAGAAACATGTTTTGACTTTGTCATTATGGGGTATTGTGTGTAGATGGGTGAGAGAAAACATCAAATTAATCCAGTTTGAATTCAGGCTGTAACACAGCAAAATGTGGAATAAGTCAAGGGGTCTGAATACTTTTTGAAGGCACTGTATAACACAATACCATTTGTATTTCATAAGGCCTTATTTTGAGGGCCTAGTTTTACCCTAATACAGTGGCCTGCAACTCATACACATCACTTTGAACCAAAACCACGCCCATCACTATCGTATTGCAAGTTTAGACTTGTTTGTTTAGATATCTACAGTGCATTCAGAAATTATTTGGATCCCTTGACTTTTTCCATATTTTGTTAAGTTACAGCCTTAATCTAAAATGTATTAAAAAATGATTTTTCTCATCAATCTACACACAATATCCCAAAATGACAAAACGAAAACAGGTTTTTACAAATTTTGCAATTTTTTTATATATTTTTTTTATACATTACTATTATACAGAAGTATTCAGACCCTTTGCTAGGAGACTCGAAATTGAGCTCAGGTGCATCCTGTTTCCATCTTCCTTGAGCATTTCTGCAACTTAATTGGAGTCCACCTGTGGTAAATTCAATTGATTGGACATGATTTGGAAAGGCACACACCTGTCTATATAAGGTCCCACAGTTGACAGTGCATGTCAGAGCAAAAACCAAGCCATGAGGTCGAAGGAATTGTCTATAGAGCGCCGATACAGCATTGTGTCGAGGCACAGATCTGGGGAAGGGTACCAAACATTTCTGCAGCATTGATGGTCCCCAAGAACACAGTGGCCTCTATGCTTCTTAAATGGAAGAAGTTTGGAACCACCAAGACTCTTCCTAGAGTTGGTCGCCTGACCAAACTAAGCAATAGGAGAAGGGCCTTGGTCAGGGAGATAACCAAAAACCCGATTGTCTCTCTGACAGAGCTCCAGAGATCTTCTGTGAGATGGGAGAACCTTCCAGAAGGAGAACCATCTCTGCATTACTCCACCAATCAGGACTTTATGGTAGAGTAGCTAGACGGAAGTCACTCCTCAGTAAAAGGAACATGACAGCCGGCTTGGAGTTTTCCAAAAGGCACCTAACGGACTCTCAGACCATGAGAAACAAGATTCTCTGGTCTGATGAAACCAAGATTGAACTATTTGGCCTGAATGCCAAGAGTCACGTCTGGAGGAAACCTAGCACCATCCCTATGGTGAACTATGTTTTTCAGCGGCAGGGACTGGGAAACTAGTCAAAATCGAGGGAAGGATGAACATAGAAAAATACAGAGAGATCCTTGATGAAAACTCCTCCAGAGCACTCAATACCTCAGACTAGGGCGAAGGTTCACCTACCAACAGGACAATGACCCTGAGCACACAGCCAAGATAATGCAGGAGTGGCTTCGGGACAAGTCTCTGAATGTCCTTGAGTGGCCCAGCCAGAGCCCGGACTTGAACCTGATCGAACATCTCTGGAGAGACCTACAAATAGCTGTGCAGCGACAATCCCCATCCAACCTGACAGAGCTTTAGAGGATCTGCAGAGAAGAATTGGAGAAACTTCCCAAATCCTTCACAAAGATAAAATAACATTCATTTATGCACCCGTTATTTAAATGTTTGTTCCAGTTTAAATACATGATTCTAACGATGCCATGCATTCTGAATGAAGGATGCAGGTGAATACAATATCCAACTGTTGGATAGCTTTGCTTCTGATGGACTCCATTAAAAATTAGACATCACTTTGCAAGCCATTATAAAGTGACTTGAAGGTAGGGTTGCAAAATTCAGGCAACTTTTCTAAATTCCCAGGTTTTCCATAAACCCTGTTTGGAAGTTTCTTGGAAACAGAAGCAGGAAATCAGAATCCTTCAACCAGGACTTCCATCAAGTCTCCGGAATTTTACAACCCTACTTGCAACCCTGATGTGGGCTGTGTTATGAAATGGGGTACAATTATGCACTTTAATTAGTGATGTTACGTTTGATGCCAGCTAATCGCTAAGCCGTGTACCTCGAAGCAGTGTGCCGATGCCTTCATCACTTTATCAGAAGTACTTTATCAATGGCGTCTGAAGCTTCGTTTTGTCGCACAACCACCTGATTGATTTGGAAGAAAACAAAAAGGACCCGCTACGAGGTGTGGGACGTCATCTATAGTAATTTGACTGCTCTAAATTATTTTGACCAGCAGGTGCCAGTAACGTACACTGTGTTGCTCAAAGCCTTGAGTAATGCACCTATTTTCGATACAATTGGCTGGAAACCTTCATTTCCCCATCACTACTTATAACTAAATGCACAAACGATGATCTTACAGGGTACCACTACAATGACAAGTGTTTGTACCCCTTTTGGAAAAAATCTACATCTTTTTTTTCTGAGAGTGTAATACAATGACCTGAAACTCGTCGTTTACACCACATGAGGCCTGCAAGTCACATTATTCTGGCTTGTAAGGTGATTCCTATTGGAATTCATCCAGTGTGGGAAATCCAACTTTTAACAATTTGAATCACCCGCAACCTGTATTCAAAACGACAGCCAGGGTTGGGAATACTAAGTTAAATTACCTAAAGCATCTGAACTGGAACAACTGTTTCAGTAATGGGTGCCACAAATCCATGTAAGATATTGGATTAGTTTAGAAAATGTTTGTAAATTATATTTGAGTTGCATAAGCTCAATTAATTAATCAATCAATTGCGCAAATATACGTATTGAAACAATAAAATAAATCTACCTGCAATAGAGCATGGTGGATAAATATGATAATGCTGTTTTTTTTCAAAACAATGTTAATGAGTTTCAGGCCCATGTTTTAGGTTCAAACTAGGCCCGCAAAATAAGGCCTTCTGAAATATGTATTGTATTGTGTTAAATATGTTTTTGGGTGGTAACTGGATTTAACAATATCAAACTATCAAGATCAAAGTATAAAAAAAATACTGTTGCTTCTATATTGATAAAGTTTGATCATAAAGTTACTGGTCCCCTACCCCATGTCAAACACTTGGATTCATTATTAAGGGGACAAGGTGACATCACCTCAACTCTAATTTGAATAGACCAATGGTAACATTATTGTCTTACCTAATTTAAGTAAGTACCGCCTCGTAACCAACATGGGAGACAGCGTATTTGATTTAACACCGTGTTCATTGTATTTTATTTAACACTGGAGAATTTGCTGTCCAACACTCCTACTCCAAGATGCTTAAAAAATATGATATCCTGTGATTCTTCTACATCCTTGTGAATGTATTTGTTCAAAGATGTATGCTATATATCTGAGGTGGGAAAACTAAGGACGGAAAGTTCTATATTTTTTGAGGGGAGTTTATTTAATGTTTTAATAAAAACTTGAACCCACTCTTGAACTTCTAAAACTAGATAGAAAGTATTTATAAATTGCAACAGACCTATATATTTTCAAATAACTACCCTTTTTCTGGCCCACATATTGATTTCAACAAACAAATCGTTAAAAAAAATATCTGTACGGCCCTTGCTTAAATTTCAAAATCCTGAGGTGGCCCTTGAGCCCAAAAAATTTGCCCACCTCTGCCATATAGATGTAGGATCTTAATTTGGCCTGTATTGTCGCAGCAAAATAATCCTGCAGCAACAGGACTTTAAAGTTTTTCTCATTATGTTGCTTGATCGTAGTTAGGCTATTAGCTGGTCAAATTTAGGCTACATGAAAAGTGGAATATTGTTAATATAACTGTGTTGGTGAATTTATGTAAATCACAAAGCTCATTTTCATTACTGTGGTGCAGGAAAATTATTCAGACCTGCCTAACTTCTCTACCTATTCTCACTTGTGTGTTTTAATATTATTTATGAGTGTTTGTGTTGATGTTTTATCCAGACAACCCCAGCCTCCTCAGCCACGTCCCAGTCACGGTGCAGGTGTTGGATGTGAACGACAACCCTCCTGAAATTAAAACAGACGAGGTGGTCGTTGTTTGTGAGAGCTCGAGGCCAGGACAGGTGAGCATCATGCACGTACACATGAGTGGAGGGGGCGGTGATAAGGTGCAGCTAATACATTTTTAAGAGTGTGTTTAATCGTGTCACCATGGCAACAAAAACTTAAGTTAAAGAAAATAAGTATCTTTTATAAAACAAATTGGGTGGGGTTCAGAAAGTTTGAGTTTGAATGATAGTGCTACTCAATAAAGGAACACTGAATAACAAAATATAAAACACGGCTTTTAAAGCTGTTTATAACTTAAAGATTATTATCTAAAAAAGAGATTTAACGGAAAATTAACTGCCAAATTGGCAAACCTTGTCAAGGTGGATAGGTGTGGTTCACACAGTTTAAGTGGTCCATATTTAAGTAGCAGCGGATTTAAAAAATACACTTAAAGCGGCAATCAGCAGTAGAAACAATGAGTATGTTTACTGTACATGCAGAGTAAAACCTCAATATTAAACCGATTATGGCAGTAGGCAGATTATGCAACAGTCATGTAAACATCTTACAGTACTCTGTTTATCTTAATTGGCATAAGGTCAAAATCGGGAGTAAGCATACGCTGATTAAACATCTGGTTTTCTGAGAAATCTTTCAAATTATTAGGACATGTCAACACCTTAATCGGCATTCCAGCTGTGTATTTGATCTGCGTATGTGCCAGCGCCAGTACCGCAAGCCTCCCTCGTTAACGCGAGTGAAGTGAGTTCAGAACAATTGAATGTATGCGTCTTAGGCATAGTTTTCACATACAAACTTTATAGGTCAGAACTCAGAATCAAATATACTTCCCAAAAATAACATGGTAGATGTGGTAGATTGTTTATTGAGATTTTGAAAATTTCTACATTTATCAGAGTGCCATCAGGTAGCCTGATTTCAGATGTGTCCATGTAAACAGAATTATTAGGGAAATTGTTCTTCTTGCAAAGCATGTAAACGTTTTAATCAGACTATTATATTATATCTATCCAGAATAATCGCATTATTGTGTGCATGTAACCGTACTCAATGACAAATCATTTTCTGTAAAAAGCCGAGGGATGGGGCTGGAGAAATGTAACTGGGCTCATTTTATCATTCAGTGCCTTTTGAGAAGTGTAACTTGTTATACAAAATGTTTTTAAATGTATTTCACCTAATTTTAACATTCTGTCATAAAGAGCAGATATTCAACTTCATTAAAAAAAATCCATCTCAAGATGTTAAATAAAAAAGACTATAGTAATTGCCTATTAAGTGCCAAATAAAGTAACAGGGTTGTCCGTAACATCTGAAATCAGCCATAAATCCCCTTGTGACGGGGAATGAAAGCTTGTTGTGTGCAACAGGGAGGGGAAATTGAATGCAAGCTTAAAAAAAACAGGGTTGACGTGTTATGCTCGACCCGCTAGGTTTTCCAACACAAACACCAGAAAATGGTCAAAGGAGTAGAACCAGTTCACCTGCTTTTACACTATGATTTGACTACTAGATGTTCAATATGTATTGGTTACGGCTAGGGTTAAGGTTAGAGTTAGGGCTAGGGTTATGGTTAGTAGATAGTTAGTTGAAATGTTGCTGATAGTCTGTAGACTATCCAAATAAAGTGTTAATATTTAGTTTCACCATTTTAAAACAAGAGTTCAGTTCATGTAACAGAATTGACCTTAAACGTCCCGAACAGTCAAAACCATTGGATACAATTAAGATTAAAATGTAAGTAGAACTGCCAAAGTATGAAAAATTATTGTTGCTTCTCACATTGATAAAGTTTGATCATGAAGTTACTGGTCATCTCCCTCATATCAAACAATTGGATTCAGGATAGAGGCAGGATTATTAAGGTATTTTTGTGACATCACAAAAAGCCTTATGTTAATGCACCAATGGTATTGTCTTATTCTTCTACCTAATTTAAATAAGTACCTGTAACGGCTGAGTGTAGCAGGGATCGGACCAAAGCGTGGTATGTATCCATATTTATTAGAATACTTCTTCAATACGAACAAAACAATAAACAAACGAAAACCAACGAAGCTACAGTCCTGAACTAGAGAACATAAAACACATGAACGCATGAACAATCACCCACAAACAAACAGTGAAAACAGGCTACCTTAATATGGTTCCCAATCAGAGACAATGACAAACACCTGCCTCTGATTGAGAACCATATTAGGCCAAACAACAAACCCAACATAGAAACACAAAACATAGAATGCCCACCCAGCTCACGTCCTGACCAACTAAACAAAGACTAAACAGAGGAAATAAGGTCAGGAACGTGACAGTACCGCCTTGTAACAAACATCGCAGCAGGCGTGTTCGCAGAGGGGTGTGGTTTACATAGCTAGGTAGCTAGTCTACTAGTGCTAAAATATAATTAGAGGCATTCAAGGCAAATATACTTATAGATTTCTGCTTCATTTGTGTCTGGTGTTAGCTAGTAACTGGCTAGCTAGGGAAGAGTTGTCCAAAACTCTGAAGCAGTCATTACATCAAGAGACATGCCTAACGGAAAAGTTATACAATCTTCTTGACATCATCGATAGTCCTGCTACAGTATATCAAAATCATCTGATAGTCAGTATACATATTTCATGACAAGTACCCCGACTACACCCTGTAAAGTTTTAACTGAAATTCTCCAAGGTGAACTGGCTAGCTTGATAAGCAGTGCTGTCAACTTAATTTGGGCTAGCTAGCTAAATTATTCAGCCAACGTTTTGTCCATATTGACGCTAATACAATAACCAAACAGTTGCATAAAAAAAAGCTATTTTGCATGGGAATCAGAATGACAGTTTGGGACATTTAAAATGATGGACAGACGTAAAGGAATCACTAAACACGTTTCACAGGAAAATGTTTACAGTGTAGGACTTTACAATAATGAGGAAAACTTGGAGATATTTTGTGGTTGAGTGTGTTAAATCTTCCTAAAAGTCACAGAAGGTGCAGTGATGGACATTTCAAAATGCTGAATTTTGGCACTAGCTAGTCTTTATTCATATACAAATCCGATTTATTGAATTCTCCATGTGGTCTATATTAAAGGCCACTTTCATTTCTATACATAATAGGCTTTTACAAATTCTATATTGGGGCTCAATTTCTACTTAAAATATCAAAGGGACACAAAATGCACTCTTTTCGTGGAACAACCCAACTACACTCAAATTCATAGACAGAGCTATGGATGCAAGGACTGACCATCCTTGATATCAAAAATATAGTTTTGAGGCTATATAGTGTTTGTTGACATTTACTTTGTTTACAAACATTCTGATGAGGTACGACAGTTGAACTAAGCTCATGAGGTATTAATACATTCTTTAAGAATCAATGGGTACATATCATTAATTCATTTTAGTCCTAAAAATGATGTAGCAACTGCTGATTGCCCTTTAATAAGTGCTCTTAAACAGCTGAGAAGCACTTTTCCTCTAATTCCAATGTAAGTTTCTGTATGCCTTACATGTCGGCAGTTAAATAGGTTGGCAGTCAAAGCGGTAGCAGTTTTGTGCACCTCAAAACATGTGTATACATCAACACATTACCCACAGTGGCAGGGTCTGTCAGGTCAGCCTTCTCCTGGGGTGCCTCTCCTTGGGCTGGTTCTCAGTCTCTTACCAATTAAGGGTAACAAGCTGACAACAGTGCAGAAGTTGTCATTTATGAGAGCACTCGTCAGGCCTTTGATGCTAACTCCCACTGGCTGGGAGGCTGGAGCAGGACGTTCGAGAATTTATAGGCCCTCAACAATTCGGCTTCCATCACAAAAAGAAATGTACGTGAGGACAACAGATGGTTGCCAAAGAGAAGTGTTTTGATAAGACAGGGGCGGCATCTGAAATGCCACCCTATACCCTATATAGTACACTACTTTTGACCAGATCTCTATTGACTCTGGTCAAATGTAATGCAAAAGGTGGCATTTCAGACATAGTACGGGTATTTGTTAAGTAGATGATTATGCATGATGTATAGGTCAGATTGATATGTCTGATGCATGTGATCAGAATAACTAAACAAAATTATGAATTATAAATCTGCTGCAAATGTTTTAAACTGTGGTTCACATCATTTTGAGTATCGAGGACTGACTTCTGGATGTTCACTTGTTAGCTAAGCATGAACGTACAGATGTAGGATCTTCATTTGATCACTCTTTTGTTACTGAGAAGTTTACTGCACTTTACTGCTTTGTGATTTACATAAATTCACTGAAAACCCACACCAACACAGTTATATTAACAGTATTGCACTTTTCATGTAGCCTACTTTTGGCCAGCTTAACCACTGATCAAGCAAAATGATGGAACAAACGTTCAAATCCTGTTACTGCAGGATTATTTTTGATGTGACAATAAAGGTCAAATTAAGATCCAACATCTTGTAAGCAGCCGACCATAAAATGTGCATAAATTTTGGTTTGCACTGTTTTTAATATGAAGACCGGTCATGACTCATTATTAGTTAGCTATTGATGTTGTTCTTTCCTGATAAACAACAGGTGATTCAGACTATCGCTGCAGTGGATAAGGATGACTTTGCAAACGGCCAGCGATTCTCCTTCTCTTTGCTGAGCGGAATCCCTGTCAACCCCAACTTCACCCTCAAGGACAATGAAGGTATTTATTGCGTTCAATATAGTCTGTGTGCATTTCTTATGAGTTTTCTCTAGCTCTGCCCTTTGGCTAAACCTCCACCCAAGGTTTCACATTCAACCACTCAATACCAGATCTCTTTAGATACCTGCTACTTGTAAATATACATAGCTTGATTGTCAAACACATCACAGTTAGGCACTGTTGACATTTCAGGGAACGACATTTCAATGAGGGCTCATATTATGTGATTTCCTCAAAACATTAGAGTGCATAAAGGGGTTGGAATAGAATGTTTGGGACCTGTTGTCAGACAGATTACTTACTTTAGTCCGTGCCTCTCTCTCTCATTGCTTTAGTCCGTGCCTCTCTCGCGGTACTGCTCTACCACTTGCCTTATTGTATTGTGTACCAAGGCAGAGGCCGAGTGAGCAGTGAATAGTTACCATGGCAACTGGCAGTCAGGGGTGAGTGTCAGGGGGATAGATAGGCTACTTATCTTAGGCTAGCTAAGACCCACAGGTTGGTTTCTGTGTTGCAATCATGAGGCTTTTACACTCTCTTCTGCGGACGATAGACCCCATAGGTAGGTAGCCCTGGGAGATGAGAGTTCACAGATCTCTGGATGGATCCCCGAGGAAGAAAGAGGACGGGGAAAAAAGCTAAAGAAAATCAATGCGATAATAGGAGATAAGGCTGTTGAGCCTTTATAGTACCTTAGGTCCACACCACCAATACAGACCAGAGACGAGGAATGTGTCCCAGATGGCACCCTATTCTACTATAAAGTACACTACTGTTAACCAAAGCCCCATGGGCCTGGGTCAGAGTAGTTTGCCATAAAGGGAATAGGGTGCCATTTAGGATGCAGACCTTACCTTAGCTCTGTACAATCAGCCTCCTCTGTCCACCTTCCCTTTATAAACCCAGCCCAGAGACTGGATTTACCGTGTTTATCCAAGTGGCACTTGCAGACCCTCTTCACTTCCTCTCAACCTATACCTTCCATGGAGGTGGTTAGGTCAACAACCAAAAGTACTGACTGGTCTGGAGTGTTTAGTGTTGAGGTAAAAAAAAGTGACATGGGTGCAATTACGGCCTGCAATTCAGGGCGTTCTTTATGTGGGCATTCCTACATCTGCAGGAACCACTATTCATTTTCTATTGGTCAATTTTTAAGCTAGGACAAGCAGAAGGCGGGGCGCTCCAGTACAGTAGGTGGCGTTAATGCACAATAAAGTTGGATGCCAGCCGCCGATAAACCCCACAAAAGAAGGGGGTGGCATCAACAACTGTCGCTAGTTAGCTGTACACAGTTAGACAGTGTCCTTCATCCCCGCCTGTTGTGCACTGTTTCCCGACGGCGAGGGCAGGTGTTTGTCAGGCGGTAGCAAAGGACTCTGTGTGCTAGCTTAGCTAGGCTGGTACACAGCAGGCGGGAGCAACACCGTGTGCTAGCTCTAGCTAGCACATTGTGTCCCTAACTTGTAAGATAGCCAGTTTGCTAACACTAGGAACTCTAGCCCTTTTGTTCACCTGACCTATAATTCCTTACACTCAAATACCGAAAGCATTATCTACCAAGAGAGTTATCTTCGATTATAGTCACAGCCGTGTATATCCACCCCCAAGTAGATACCTCGACGGCCCTGAAAGAACTTCACTGGACTCTGTAAACTGGACAAAGCTAATCTGAGAACAAGGCTTCCTAAATTCGATCAGCATATCGAAGGCGCGACACAGCTGGTAGCATTCTGGACCATTGCTGCTCAACTTCCTTGATGCATACAAAGCCCTCCCCCCTTTGGCAAATCTGACCATGACTCAATGTTGTTGCTCCCAGCCTATAGACAGAAACTATAACAGGAAACGCCCATGCTCAGGTCTATCCAGCGCTGGTCTGACAAATCGGATTCCACGCTTCAAGATTTCTTCGATCACGTGGACTGGAATGTGTTCTGGGAAGCCTCAGACGATAACATTGACGTATACGCTAATTCGGTGAGTGAGTTTATTTAAAAGTGCATCGGTGATGTTGTACCCACGGTGACTATTAAAACCTTCCCTAACCAGAAACCATGGATTGATGGCAGCATTCGTGCAAAACTGAAAGCGCCAACCACCGCTTTTAATCATGGCAAGGCGACTGGAAACATGACAGAATACAAACAGTGTAGCTACTCCCTCCGCAAGGCAGTCAAACAGGCAAAGCGTCAGTATAGAGACAAAGTAGAGTCGCAATTCAACGGCTCAAACACGAGAGGTATGTGGCAGGGTCTACAGTCAATCACGGATTACAAAAAGAAAACCTGCCCTGTAGCGGACATCGACGTGTTGCTCCCAGACAAATTAAACAACTTTGCTCGTTTTGAGGACAATACAGTGTGACACAGCCCGCTACTGACACAGCCCGCTACCAAAGCCTGTGGGTTCTCCTTCACCATGGCCAACGTGAGTAAAATGTTTGAAAGTGTTAACCCTTGCAAGGCTGCCGGCCCAGACGGCATTCTTAGCCGCATCCTCAGAGCATGCGCAGACAGCTGGCTGGTGTGTTTACGGACATATTCAATCAATCCCTATCCCAGTCTGCTGTGCCCACATGCTTCAAGATAGCCACCATTGTTCCTGTTCCCAAGAAAGCTAAGGTAACTGAACTAAATGACTATCACCCCGTAGCACTCACTTCTGTCACCATGAAGTGCTTTGAGAGACTAGTCAAGAATCATATCCTCTCCATCCTACCTGATACCCTAGACCGACTCCAATTTGTTTACCGCCACAATGGGTCCACAGACGACGCAATTGCCATCACACTGCACACTGCCCTATCCCATCTGAACAAGAGGAATACCTATGTAAGAATGCTGTCCATTGAATACAGCTCTGCATTTAACACCATAGTACCCTCCAAATTTGTCATTAAGCTCGAGACCCTTGGTCTCGACCCCGCCCTGTGCAACCGGGTACTGGACTTTCTGACGGGCCGCCCCCAGGTGGTGAGAGTAGGAAAAAACATCTCCATCCTGCTGATCCTCAACACTAGGGCCCCACAAGATTGCCTTCTCAGCCCTCTCCTGTACTCCCTGTTCACCCATGACTGCGTGGCCAAGCACGCCTCCAACTCAATCATCAAGTTTGCAGACGACACTACAGTGGTAGGCTTGATTACCAGCAACGACGAGTTTGCCTACAGGGAGGAGGTGAGGGCCCTCAGAGTGTGGTGTCAGGAAAAGGACCACTCACTCAACATCAACGAAACAAAGGAGATGATTGTGGACTTCGGGGAAAAGCAGAGGGAGCATCCCCCCATCCACATCGACAGGACAGTAGTGGAGAAGATGGAAAGTTTTAAGTTCCTCGAAGTACAAATCACGGACAAACTGAAATGTTCCACCCACACAGAGAGCGTGGTGAAGAAGGCGCAACAGCACCTCTTCAACCTCAGGAGGCTGAAGACAGTTGGCTTGTCACCTAAAACACTCACAAACTTTTACAGATGCACAATCAAGAGCATCCTGTTGGGCTGTATCACCGCCTGGTACGGCAACTGCTCCACCCACAACTGCAAGGCTCTCCAGATGGTAGTGCGGTCTGCACAACGCATCACCGGGGGCAAACTACCTGCCCTCCAGGACACCTACACCACCCGATGTCACAGGAAGGCCAAAAAGATCATCAAGGACAACAACCACCCGAGCCACTGCCTGTTCACCCCGTTATTATCCAGAAGGCGAGGTCAGTACAGGTGCATCAAAGCTGGGACAGAGAGACTGAAAAACAGCTTCTATCTCAAGGCCATCAGACTGTTAAACAGCCATCACTAACATAGAGTGGCTGCTGCCAACTTACAGACTCAAATCTCTGGCCACTTTAATACATTTAACAAATGGATTTAATATAGGTATCACTAATCACTTTAAACAATGCCACTTTAATGATGTCTACATATCCTAAATTACTCATCTCATTTGTATATACTGTATTCTATACCATCTACTGCATCTTGCCTATGCCGCACGGCCATCGCTCATCCATATATTTATATGTACATATTCTTATTCGTGTAGGAACCAATGGGATGCTCGAGGGAATGCTCACGTGCAGGAATGCTCCAAATTGCAGGCTGCAGTTGCACATAATTGAAAACAGTGGTCGAAATGTGTTTATGTGTGAACTAAAAATGATGCACAATAGTGTGCATGCAACTGGGTTTGCCCTTGAATTGTCTGTCCAACTTGACATCATGCTTCTTCCAATTTTAGATAGTCTGTGACTTGTGTGTACCCAACTCTGAAGAATTTCTCAGGATTTATCAAATGTGCCTGTAAGATACCTTTGTCGATTGTGGCTTGATTTGATTAAATTATACTAATACACTCTTATAAAAATTAGGGTTCTACCCAACAATGCAATTCTTAAGTAAAGAATAGGTATTAGGTTAACAATAGATTAGTAAAGAAATAAAAAACAACAGAAAAAGACATTGAAAAATAACAGTAGTGAGGCCATATACAGTAGCAAGGCTATAACAGTAGTGAGGCTATATACAGTGCCTTGCGAAAGTATTCACATATGCACACACCACTTTTCCGTTAATTTTTTTTTTTCATTTTTGAAACAAGTCATTTTTTTTATTTCACTTCACCAATTTGGAATATTTTGTGTATGTCCATTACATGATGTCCAAATAAAAATACATTTAAATTACAGGTTGTATGCAACAAAATAGGAAAAACGCCAAGGGGGTGAGTACTTTTGCAAGGCACTGTACAGGCACCGGTTAGTCAGGTTAATTGAGGTAGTATGTACATGTAGGTATGGTTAAAGTGACTATGCATATATGATAAACAGAGAGTAGCAGTAGCGTAAAAGGGGGGTTGGCGGGTGGTGGGTGGCGGGACACAATGCAGATTGTTCGGGTAGCGGGGGCACCGGTTAGTCGGGCTAATTGATGCATATATGATAAACAGAGAGTAGCAGCAGCGTAAAAGAGGGGGGGCGGGGCGGGACAATGCAAATAGTCCTGGTAGCCATTTGATTACCTGATCACTCTATGAACAGTTCTACCGATAACCCTTTTATCGTTGAAGGGTTCTTCCTATAACCCTTGATGAACGGTTCCACCGTAATTAGGAGTACTGTCTTGGATTCACTTTCTGTTAGTGTGAGTTCCTTCCTCAAAAACTCATCAATAGTTCCTATTCCCATTCGTCTGCAATAGAGACTCCCACTCTCTGTCTCTTCACGTGGCCATTTTACCCTTTTACTTCTTTTTATCCATTAACAAAGCATGTTTCTTGTTTAGTCGTACTGAAATGTCACTATTTCATTTTTTTGTGTTTTTATCTTGAACTGCATTGCTGTAAAAATAGCCTAAAGTAAGCATTTCACTGTTCGTTTACACCTATAGTTTACATAGCATGTGGCAAATAGCATTTTATTTTATTTGAATTAAGATATATTTTCTTTGGGTTTCAAAAGGGGTCTCATGTCACAATCTATTACCAAGGTTATTTTTAGTCTGTACTGTACTCACAGTGTTAGCAGCTAGTCAGAGTGTGAGTCATAGAACCCACCCTGCACGTACTGTTGACTCTGTACTGTATTTGATACACTCTTAAAAATAAAGGTGCAAGTTGGAACCAAATAAGGTTCTTGAGAGCGATGCCATATGGGAACCATTTTAGGCTCTCTGGCGAACCATAAATGTGATGGTTCTTTGAAGAACCATAGAAAAATCCCAGACAAGGAATGTTTTGGCTCTCCAGGATCGGAATTGAATAGCCCTGCTGTAGGGTTTAGTTGCATATTTTCCAGGGTTATTTGCATGTGAGTTTCCAGTACCAGCCATGACTGTATTTGCTAGTGACAGAGACATGGTTGTTGCATTCGTTCCTTTCCTGTGGTTTTCACTGAGTCAGTTCCTAAGTGAATATCATTCAAATGTATGATTTAAGACAATACATATTTCGTAAGGCCTTCTTTTGACGTCCTAGTTTTATGCTAATATAGTGGCCTGAAACTCAGTACATGGCACATCAGGCCTAAAAGTCACATTTTGCTTGATCGAAAAGTGATGTTTAACTCCTTATAGAATCTAGCCTGAGTGGGGATAACCAACATTTGGAAATATTCACCTGCAAACTGCATTCAGAATTATTTCAGAAAGTCTTACATATGAGACTATATTAAAATGTTTAACTGGAACAACTATTTTGGTAACGGGTGCAATAAATTCAGGTAACATATTGGAATAGTTTAGAAAAATGTATGTTATTTATATTTGAGTAGAACAATATTAATGAACCAATCAATGTACATGCAAAAACACAGATATTGAAACAAACAATTCAAAAAAATCGACCTGCAATAGATCATGCTGGGAAATATGACCATGATGTGCATGGTTTTGGTTCAATGCTGGTTATTAACACCAACACGGGGTATGTTACGCCACTGAGTGTTAATTTAACTCTTTATGGTTTTAATTTTACTCTTGAGTCAACACAAGAAAAGTTACACAAAAATATACACTAGTTAACACGGGCTAATTTGCTGTGTGCTATGAAAGGGACATATAGTATCTGCAGGCTTCCATATATTTCAAGAACCTTTCAGAGTTCAGAATAACCGTAGATGCCACGTCAAGAAACCCACAATTAACTCAAAGGTTCTTTATCGGGCAAGAGTTCTCCAAGGAACCTTAAGAGCTGAGGAAGAACCCTTTTAAGGATCCTTTCCCCCCCCCGTGTAGAGTAAGCTCTTGCCTCTTACAGCAGGTTCTTGCACTACTACAGAGGTTGGGAGTGGATGTCTGTCTGCCAGCGCCTAATACTTCCTATCTGTTGTCGTGAAATTTAAGAAAATCCCTCACACACACCCTCAGACAGACAACCCCTTCTCCCCCCTCCCTCAACACCTCATCCCTCTCTCCACCCCCATTCTCCCTTTTATGTTCAAAATGGTCCTCATAGACTAAACATCTTGGGGTGCATCCCAAATGGCACCCGATTCACTTTATAGTGCACTACTTTTGACCAGGGCCCATTGGGCACTATATAAGGATTAGAGTGCCATTTAGGGAAGGAATAGAGTGCCATTTGGGACAAATCCTATGCCCTATCATTGAGTTATTGCTGCTGCAAACACTTTTACACTTTTAGCCATAAAAGCTAGGTTAAAGAAAACACACTGGCTAAGTGATATGTTCTGAATGGTGCTATTGTTAAGGGGGTTATGTCGTCTCTGGTTTCAGCTGACTGCCCATTTCTGCGTTTTAAAACAGCCCTTAAAGCATTATGGATACTTCAGAGGCCCTTTTCTCCTGTCTGCTTGCAACCCCATCTTTGCTGAATCTCTAAAGCTATTATAAAACCTGAATTCCATCGTGTGCTATTCTCTGTTCTTCTCAGAATGAGTAGTTATTATTTCATTCTTTCAAATCAAAAAGCCATGGCGTAATTTATGTTGCAATGTTTCATTAACAATGTCTATGGGAAAGAGGTATGTACGACAACAGCTGATGCACACAATGCAATCGTGAGTTGTGGAATCTGGGGGCTCGTCTCAAATAATGCTGGTTAAGTAGTGCAGCGTATCCCACATTTTGGTACATTATCTACATAAAAAAAAGATGAACAGACATTGCCTTTCCCGATGGAGATTTACAATTACTCAACATTACATCCCTCTATGATCTGAGTTTTCTGTGCCACATCCCTGCGGTGACATTTGCTTTTCTTTGCTGTGAATTATCTAGAAGTCTGTGTTTTCTAAACGACCCAGTTATTTGAATAGATCAATAGATTTGTGAAGGCCTTTCATACAGAGGACCTTTTGTTATTCCAAGCTAACCAGCTCGGTAGAAAGCAACGCTGTCAAGCCATTCATATTTGGGAATTTTAATTAGCTTATGCATCATTCATACAACATTTTACCGTTGGTGCTCTATTTCTATCTAACATTTGAGACACGATCGTCTGGTTTAGCTTTTGGAGTATTTGTGCCAAAGAGTACTATAAGAATCCAGTGTTCACGATAATTCTTAACTCCAAAATGTGCTTGCTTTGCTAACTTGGGTAAGACACTAAGACATTGATATGAAAAAGCCGACATTAAAAAGCATCTATTTGCATGAGGCAGGCATTTGATGAAATGTGTTATAACATGCATTACAACACATCCAGTGACGTAACATGGCATAACATATTATCTGAGCCAGCTAGACATTGAAATACTTAGGGCTCTATTCAATCTGTATCTTTGAAGAAGGGTAATTTCCTATTGAGCGGACATCTGCAGCTTTCACCATGAATACGGTCTCCACTAACTCGGGAATATTGCCTTTAGTCAAAATTACGCCAGTGGGGATGGCTGATGTTTAATGGGCTCTTAACCAACCGTGCTATTTTGATAGTTTTTTCGCATTGTTTGTCATTTATTTTGCACATAATGTTGCTGCTACCGTCTCTTATGATCGAAAAGAGCTTCTGGACATCAGAACAGCGATTACTCACGTTGAACTGGACGAATCCTTTTTCTTTAATGAGTCGGACGAGAGGGAATTACTTCAGACACCCGAAAAGGCCCTCATCCCCGTCATTCACAGGAGAAAGAGACAGAGGTTTCGCCTTGTGAGGATCCGGCGACGAGTGGCTAATCTGCCTTTGCCAAGCGTACTATTGGCCAATGTACAATCGCTGGATAATAAAGTGGACGAACTACAAGCACGTATATCCTACCAACGGGACATTAAAAACTGTAATACAGCCACGACTGTGTTTTTATTACAGGGACATTTAAAAACTGTTCAGCCACGACTGTGTTTCACGAGTCGTGGCTGAACGATGACATGAATAACATACAGCTGGCAGGTTATACACTGTATCAGTAGGATAGAACAGTCGCCTCTGGTAAGACAACCAAGCTGGTCTGACCAGCATGATCTATCTGGTTATGGTGCAGACCAGTATGGTCTAGCTGGTCAAACTGGTCTGAACAGCATGGTCTAGCTCAGGCCTGGTCAATTATTTTCCATGGAGGGCCACATTAGATTATATATTTGCCATCGCGGGCCAGAATCATATTACAGGAATATACATCATGTGTATTACTGTGTTGACAGATATATCTACTGTAAATCACGTCCAGATATACTACTTCATTTACTGTTTTAACATGCACAGAAATAGACCACATCCATGTTTTCCTTTTGGTAGGTATTTTCATTATTAAACATTCAATGAACTACAAGGAGGGAAAAGTACATTGTGCATTCAGCACCACGGACAGAACTCTTGTTAACAGGTATGCACAAAAACACAAGAAAGAGAGAGAGCTCAACATTACATTTAAACTACTCAATCAGTGTGAGGAGTGGAGTCTCTGATGGGCATTGACTAGAGCAGTAAAGTCAGGTATAGTTTCTGACGTTGCTATGCGCAGGATTGCTGAGAGGTGAGAGTCAGTAAGAGATGATCTGTGCCTTGACTTGTTATATTTCATCACTGAAAATGTCTGTTCACATACATATGTTGACCCAAACAGTACAAACATCTTCTGAGCATAAATCCTAATCTTTGGAAAGTTTTGTTCATCGAGAGATGCATAGAACCTCGTCAGTGACATTGTTTTGAATAGTTCTCCAATCACTGCATCAGACTGAAGATCGATAAGCTCAAGTTGCAGGTCAGTGGGAGCGTTATCCATATTGAAGGTGAAAAGAGAGGAAACCAACAGCATGTAATTTTCTAACACTTTGAAATCCTCAAAACGACGAGAAAACTCACCGTTCAAAGCACACAGCAGCGATGTATACTTCTCCCGCTGGTCATCTGATAGGGAACAGACTAGTAGTGTCGGAAGGTAGGTGAGATTGTTGGCTTCTACTTGACGGGTCAGGAGGATACATTTTCCATTGAAGGCTTTGACAAGGCTGTACATCTGATGTGAAAAAAGACCCTTCCCTTGTAGTTTGGAATTCACTTCATTCTTGAGGGCCATTGATGTCCACAGTGAAGGCAAAATCAGCCAACCATTCTTTATCTTGCAGTTGAGGGAAATCCACATTTTTTCTTTTAATTTGCAAAACTTGATTCCGCAGGCCGTATTGAATCAGGTCGCGGGCCGGCCTTTACCCAGGCCTGGTCTAGCTGGTTATGCTGGCAGATCGTTATGTTTTCACTGGTGACCAGCCTTCGCTGTGTTTCGGTCACTTGTGACCAGCGTAAGCTAAAGCAAAAATAGCATCAAGTGACATTATGTTGACAAAAGGATGTTCATTCCCGTTGGAATCCAGCCAGAGTGAATTCCAAAATCTGCATTCAGAATGACTACCAGGGTGAAAAGGATTATTTAATGAGACTACCTAAAGCATCTAAACTGGAACAACCCTTTCAGTAATAGGTGCAATAAATCCACCTAACAGATTGGATTACTTTAGATATGTTATTTATCTTTGTGTCGCATAAGATCAATTAATTGATTAATTAATCAATCAGTGTACATGCAAAACACTTATATTGCAATAAACAATTTTAAAAATCTCATATTCTCTTTTGCCAGCTGCCTGAATTTCCTCCTACACCACTGTATGATACAGATTGTTAAAAGATTAGAACCAATAGACATTATGTCATTTTTCCCTTTGGGGGAAGCTTTTTAGGTGCCACATAGAACCCTTTTATTTGTCCCTGCACACCAGGAGGCTCTCATGTAGTCTATATTAGCATGGATCTGGGCTTCAGAAATGCAAGCTATGATCGTGAATACCAAACATCACTCTCTCTTTCTTTTCTTTATCTTACAGCTCTCACTCTGTCTTTCTCTCTCTCTCTCTCTCTCTCTGTCTCTCTCTCTTCCGCCCCCTCCTGTCTTGCTGATAATGTGATACGGCGAGTCTGAGTTAATAAAGCTTGAAGTACGTGTTGTCATTCCGACTGTCAATCATTATAATTATTCCATAGATGGATTAGAGTGTGAGGTGGTGGAGGTCTAGGAACACTAGTTTGGTAGCTACTACTTTATACTACAGTGACGTCTTTATGGAGGAAGTGTTTTCACAGTGAAGAGAGAGGAGCCAGTGCCTCTCACAACCTCCACTGGAAAATCTCCTTTTATTTCCCTTTTTCCATCTTTCTTTCATTTCTCTTTCCTTCCTCTCTCAAATTTATTAGTAGAGTGGCCTCATGGATTTTCAAGGTGAACTTCTTATTTCGTGGTTTATTGTAATGACTCGGATATGAACTATAACAGGAACAAAAAGTAAACAACAAACAGAGTTAACAGACACAGAGAAAGAGACATTTTCCAGCTTGAGAGAGACAAGAAGTATGTATGTGTATATCGTTAGACTTGTGGAATAGAAGAATTTTCTATTTCAAAGTGAAAGTACATTTGCTCGCTATCTCCATTAAAAATCCATCTGTGGAAGTGGGTTAGAATGGAGCACTCTGGACAGAATCCCACCTAATGGGAAGTGCGGCCTGGGTAGCTAGTCGTCCTGAATGAGTCCTCTCCTCTAATATTTTTCTCTCTCTCTCTCTCTCTCTCTCTCTCTCTCTCTCTCTCTCTCTCTCTCTCTTTCTTTCTTTCTTTCTTTCTTTCTTTCTTTCTTTCTTTCTTTCTTTCTTTCTTTCTTTCTTTCTTTCTTTCCAGACAACACGGCCAGTATCATTGCGCGCCGGAGGCGGTTCAGCCGACTGGTCCAGGAGTTGTATGAGCTGCCCATCGTGGTGTGGGATGGTGGGGAGCCGGCACTGAGCGGCACCAGCACACTGACCCTGCAGGTGTGCCCATGTCAGTGGAACGGGAGGGTGCAGACGTGCCAGGATGAGAGGGGCCTCCTCTCCTCGGCAGGCCTCAGCACGGGGGCCCTGATCGCCATCCTGCTGTGCATCGTCATCTTGCTGGGTAGGTGTTGCCTGGGTCTGGGTAACATCAAGCCTAAGGGTATGGAGGAGGTTATGGGCCGCATGGCGGGCCTCACACCTTAGGCGCATATTGGTGGGGATGATGGAGGGTATGGGTGCAGGCCTGGATGGCATCACACTTTAGGGCACATTTGTGGAACACCCCGGGGGCATATTGTCTGAGGGGCAAGGTGGTTGAAGGGTATGGGCGTTAAAAACGCCTGGAGACATGGTGAAGTGTAAGGAGGAGAGCAGCAGGAGGAGGAGTGGAGACCTCACAGAAGGAGGGATGACAGACCAAGGGTAGAGGAGGAGATAGGGAGAGAGATGAATGGAAGGGTAAGGAAGGACACAAGTGGGTTTTAGAAAGAGGGAGGATAGGGACAAGGTCAGGATAATGTAGAAGTGGATAACAGAGAGTTAGTGAGATTGGGCCAGATGGGGAGATGGATGAGAGAGGAAAAATGGACTAAGAGGAGAATAGAAGGAGGTAAAGGAAGGGATACGAGACTTTAGAGAGCGTGGCACAGAAGGGGGATAGAGCTGTGTTAGACCTGTCCAGAGATTTTCTGATGCTTTCTATTTCCATAGAGTCAGGATAAACACACTATTTAGGTTAAATTAATGTGTTGTATAATAAATGCTTTATAACCAGAGATCACAGAGAATTCATGTGCCACAGAATTCATATGAATTTCAGCAAAGGGGAAACGGCACTGCCCCCACTGCCAAATACCAACAAAGTGCCTCTCCAGAGCAAACAGAACAGCGGTAGGACAATGAAGAGACTGTGTATAATGAACAGAATCCGCCATCACCCACTCACCCCATCTCCCTTGATTGTCTGTGGACATCGGTGCGTGAAGGTGATGAATATTCATATCAGTCTCACCACGGCTCTGTCAGAGACTGAGGCACCCAGCAACTAAATGCCATCATTACGGTTTGAAGCGAACACATGAGTGAGAGACTGCAGAGTGAGTGAGTGAGTGAGTGAGTGAGTGAGTGAGTGAGTGAGTGAGTGAGTGAGTGAGTGAGTGAGTGAGTGAGAGTGAGTGAGAGTGAGTGAGAGTGAGTGAGTGAGTTCTAGATACCTAAACACAGGACTTATCGTCTGGTGCAGGAATATTGAGATAAGGTGGGGAAGGGAGTGTTAGTGTGATACAAAGCTGTTTCATGCCAAGAGAGATTGACTGAATGAAGGTCTTATTTTAATGAGCCATCCTCATTATACTAAAAACACCACAAACACACACCCCCCCCAAAACACGCATCGTGTGACACCATAACCTCCACACAATCCCATTACACAGTACACAACATTACAATACACCCTTCAGCACGACATTACAACCGTACATCCAGCCCCTCCTCTCCAGCTATACAGACAGCCCCCCTGAGCCCCCATACCTCTGGAGACATCTCCACACTGTTGATCATTTTGTAAATCTCGAACTTAAACCTAAGACACGCAGAGACCATACATTTGAATAATAACACGGGATCTGATGCCCCCGTCAGTTCCGCCTGCTGTGCCAACTCTTGGGGGGGTTTCCGCAGCCGTAGGTCTGCTAGTCTCTTGATGCTTGCTGCCATTATACCTGTGCAGGTTGGCTGAAAGGGTGGACCTCAAAGGGATAAGTGGGTTGTGGAACATGGGCTCCTCCCACACCCATAGCCCAGGCACCACACCCCCCCTCTCGTGTGGGTCTCAGCAGTTGCCAGGCCCTCAGTACTGCAGCACAAAAATCAGAGACCACTGCTATGTGTCTCCGGCCGCATGAGGAAAAGCTCCAGATCTAGCCCCAAACCGCCAGCCCTCCTCAATAGAGCACATGCTGGTAGAGTACCTTCTCAACAGAGCACAGTATGGTAGAGTACCTTCTATGCAGCTTTGAGTCGGATCCCTTCCACCCTGCTCTCCAGGTCCACCAGGCCTTGTCCCCCCTCCAGGTACAGAACCACCGCCCTCAGCCAGTGATGCCCCGACTAGAAAAAAATCCACTAACTTGCGCTGCAGCTCCGCAAGCAGACCATCGGGGGCATTGAGAACGGCCAATTTATGCCATAGGGAGGATGCTGCCAAGTTGTTGATGATCAGCACCCTCCCTCTGTATGACACTTGGACAGGAGCCACCTCCACTTCGTCAACCTTGACAGCACTGCTTTTGACACTCCTTCCCAGTCCTTCCTAACCCACCCCCCTGAGCCCAGACACCCCAAGCATCTTGAGACCCTCACAGCCCACTGCAACCCCCTTCGAAGCTGCGTAGGTGCCCTGTCCCTCCATGCCCCACATAACAGAGCCTCACTCTTTCCCCCTCGTACACCCTCAAACTATTTCCTGCTCATCCTTAACCAACACTGAGACATCATCAGTATATGCTGACACTGCTATGCCTGTCGCCAACCCTATGCCTGGCTCACACACTCCCTGTAGTCTCCTGAGTAACAGGCACAGAAAGGACAGAATAACAAGAGTGTATAGCGGCCCCGACACAGGGCATCCCTGGTGAATGCCCTGCCCTACCCGGACTGGCCTACTGAGCCCTCACCCGACCTTGACCATACATGAAGCCCCAGCATACAACACTTTAACCCAGGCCAGAAAATTGTCCCCACAACCAAACAAGACAACAAATTGAATATATATCCATGGTCCGCCCAATCTAAGGCTTTCTCCTGGTCCAAGGAAACAATTTAAAAATGTCCATTTGAAAGCCTTGACAGGCATGTCCCTGATTATGAACAGATTATCAGTGATTGAGCATCCTGGTGAAAAACAAATGTCTTGTGCCAATGACTGTTGAGAAGAACGTTTCAACATTGGAGTACAGGGTTTAGCATGTCTCTCGACGAGGCTAAAAAGAGATTTCAGCTTGTAAAAGTTGAATATTTTCAGGAGTTGGGTAATTGGGGAGCAGGATGGGAGGGAAAAAGAGAGGAGGTTCAAAAGACTGAGGGATGCAGAGGATGGGTTTGAATCTGTTGAAGCTAGTAATAACAAGGGAGAGGGTTTGTCGAGGAAGATTGGTGTTAAATTCAAACAGAGTGAGCTGGACACCAGTTTGAGTTCTGGAGGTGAAATGGAAGGGGTAGAAATTGTTGTGAGGAGCTCGGAACCCAAGCCTTGCATTGATGGACATGGTTATGATAAAGATAAGTTTGGTCCAGTGGGAGTGAGATTTTTGAAGTTGGATGGAAAAGATGGTGGGTACTGTTGAGTCAGTGAAGGTATCTCACACACACACACACACACACACACACACACACACCACACACACACACACACACACACACACACACACACACACACACACACACACACACACACACACAGTACTAAATTCTTTTTGATGGCAGCCATGTTTGTTTATGTTTGACAAGCATAAATGGACTAATCCCAGAATACCATTCACTTTCATTAAGACGCAAATAAACAAAGTCAAAGATGGCTGCACCCATTGCCCGAATAAGACCAACTTAGTTTGTTTACTTTTGAGTTTATTACAAATCTCCGATGTGCTTGTTACAATATTCGATGTGATTGTATACAAGAACTGAAGCACATGACTTGAAAAGTCGTTTGACTGTTTTTAACAAATTACAAAGCAAATAGTGTATTCACCTCAAAGATGATCAACTCAAATACAAGCCTACTGCCTAGCCTAGCCGTAGGGCGAAAGCTAATATTTAGGGGGGTTTCTAGTCAGTAATACTTGAAGTTTATACAAATGTAAACACGTTTTGGAAAGAGATTGATAATTGGTCCATCCACGTAACATTCAGCCCGTAGATGACGCCAAAGCATAAACCTAGATAATCCTGTCTAGCTCCATAGTTTACGATAACCCATTATATCTACAACATCTCCTCACTCATGCCACGGTCTCTGCACATGTAGCTGATCATATGCACACACCATTCATTCTGATCATCCACACAAACTACCTCACTTTGTTGCTTACATGACTTTGTCCACTACCCTGTTCTCACTCTCCTCCGCCCGACCGGGCTTAAACCTATCCAAGCCATAATACTCACTGCGTTTGATGATTGCGAAAAATCTTTCTTGCTTGGCAACTAGGCAGGCATCTGTAGGCTACATGTCCAGTGGTAATAATACATTGACATGATGATAAAATGTTGTCACTGCTGTAGCCTAATTTTTCCAGGTGAAAATACATTCAATTAATTAAAAAAAATTACAAAAACTATTTAGGATGCCAGCGATTCCCTTAGCGATGGTCGGCATATAAAATACAGTGCATTCGGAGTGTATTCAGACCCCTTGACCTTTTACACATTTTGTTACGTTACATCCTTATTCTAAAATTGATTAAATTAAAACATTCCCTCATCAATCTATAATACACCCCATAATGACAAAACAGAAAAAGGTTTTTAGACAGTCTTGCAACAACAACAAAAATACAGAAATACCTTATTTATATACAGTGGGGAGAACAAGTATTTGATACACTGCTGATTTTGCAGGTTTTCCTACTTACAAAGCATGTAGAGGTCTGTAATTTTTTATCATAGGTACACTTCAACTGTGAGAGACGGAATCTGAAACAAAAATCCAGAAAATCACATTGTATGATTTTTAAGTAATTAATTTGCATTTTATTGCATGACATAAGTATTTGATCACCTACCAACCAGTGAAAACTCCGGCTCTCACAGACTTGTTCGTTTTTCTTTAAGAAGCCCTCCTGTTCTCCACTCATTACCTGTATTAACTGCACCTGTTTGAACTCGTTACCTGAATAAAAGACACCTGTTCACACACTCAATCAAACAGACTCCAACCTCTCCACAATGGCCAAGACCAGAGAGCTGTGTAAGGACATCAGGGATAAAATTGTAGACCTGCACAAGGCTGGGATGGGCTACAGGACAATAGGCAAGCAGCTTGGTGAGAAGGCAACAACTGTTAGCGCAATTATTAGAAAATGGTAGAAGTTCAAGATGACAGTCAATCACCCTCGGTCTGGGGCTCCATGCAAGATCTCACCTCGTGGGGCATCAATGATCATGAGGAAGGTGAGGGATCAGCCCAGAACTACACAGCAGGACCTGGTCAATGACCTGAAGAGAGCTGGGACCACAGTCTCAAAGAAAACCATTAGTAACACACTACGCCGTCATGGTTTAAAATCCTGCAGCGCACGCAAGGTCCCCCTGCTCAAGCCAGCGCATGTCCAGGCCCGTCTGAAGTTTGCCAATGACCATCTGGATGATCCAGAGGAGGAATGGGAGAAGGTCATGTGGTCTGATGAGACAAAAATAGAGCTTTTTGGTCTAAACTCCACTCGCCGTGTTTGGAGGAAGAAGAAGGATGAGAACAACCCCAAGAACACCATCCCAACCGTGAAGCATGGAGGTGGAAACATCATTCTTTGGGGATGCTTTTCTGCAAAGGGGACAGGACGACTGCACCGTATTGAGGGGAGGATGGATGGGGTCATGTATCGCGAGATCTTTGCCAACAACCTCTTTCCCTCAGTAAGAGCATTGAAGATGGGTCGTGGCTGGGTCTTCCAGCATGACAACGACCCGAAACACACAGCCAGGGCAACTAAGGAGTGGCTCCGTAAGAAGCATCTCAAGGTCCTGGAGTGGCCTAGCCAGTCTCCAGACCTGAACCCAATAGAGAATCTTTGGAGGGAGCTGAAAGTCCGTATTGCCCAGCGACAGCCCCGAAACCTGAAGGATCTGGAGAAGGTCTGTATGGAGGAGTGGGCCAAAATCCCTGCTGCAGTTTGTGCAAACCTGGTCAAGAACTACAGGAAACGTATGATCTCTGTAATTGCAAACAAAGGTTTCTGTACCAAATATTAAGTTCTGCTTTTCTGATGTATCAAATACTTATGTCATGCAATAACATGCAAATTAATTACTTAAAAATCATACAATGAGGGGCCTCCCGGGTGGCGCAGTGGTCTAGGGCACTGCATCGCAGTGCTAACTGCGCCACCAGAGTCTCTGGGTTCGCGCCCAGGCTCTGTCGCAGCTGGCCGCGACCGGGAGGTCCGTGGGGCGACGCACAATTGGCATAGCGTCGTCCGGGTTAGGGAGGGTTTGGCCGGTAGGGATATCCTTGTCTCATCGCGCTCCAGCGACTCCTGTGGCGGGCCGGGCGCAGTGCGCGCTAACCAAGGGGGCCAGGTACACGGTGTTTCCTCCGACACATTGGTGCGGCTGGCTTCCGGGTTGGAGGCGCGCTGTGTTAAGAAGCAGTGCGGCTTGGTTGGGTTGTGCTTCGGAGGACGCATGGCTTTCGACCTTCGTCTCTCCCGAGCCCGTACGGGAGTTGTAGCGATGAGACAAGATAGTAATTACTAGCGATTGGATATCACGAAAATTGGGGAGAAAATGGGAGAAAATTAAAAAAAATAATAATAATAAATCATACAATGTGATTTTCTGGATTTTTGATTTTTTTAGATTCAGTCTCTCACAGTTGAAGTGTACCTATGATAAAAATTACAGACCTCTACATGCTTTGTAAGTAGAAAAACCTGCAAAATCGTCAGAGTATCAAATACTTGTTCTCCCCACTGTAAGTATTCAGACCCTTTAACTTTTACCGCCTCAGAAACCCGGATCCGGGATCACCCCCCACCCCCCCCACACTGATTAGCATCGCTAGCATAGCGTCACAATTAAATAGTAGCATCTAAATATCATTAAATCACAAGTCCAAGACACCAAATGAAAGATACAGATCTTGTGAATAAAGCCACCATTTCAGATTTTTAAAATGTTTTACAGGGAAGACAAAATATGTAAATCTATTAGCTAACCCCGTTAGCAAAATACACCACTTTTCTAACTCCATCAGTTTCTTACTCCATCAGGTGCTATCACCAATTCGGCCAAATAAAGATATTGATAGCCACTAACCAAGAAAAAACCTCATCAGATGACAGTCTGATAACATATTTATTGTATAGCATAGGTTTTGTTAGAAAAATGTGCATATTTCAGGTATAAATCATAGTTTGCAATTGCAGCCACCATCACAAATCTCCCCAAAGCGACTAGAATTACTACATAGAGCAACGTGTATTACCAATTTACTCATCATAAAACATTTCTTAAAAATACACAGCTCACAGCAATGGATAGACACAGATCTTGTGAATTCAGACAATATTTCAGATTTTCAAAGTGTCTTACAGCGAAAACACAATAAATCGTTATATTAGCATACCACATATGCAAACGTTACCCGACCATTGATTCAAGCCAAAGAGAGCGATATCGTTATCATCGCCAAAATATATTAATTTTTTCACTAACCTTCTCAGAATTCTTCCGATGACACTCCTGTAACATCATATTACACAATCCATATAGAGTTTGATCGAAAATGTGCATATTTAGCCGCACAATTCGTGGTTACACAACGTGATTAGTGGGCAAAAAATCAAGCAATTTGCCCGGCGCCATTTTGGAAAGGCACCTAATCTTATCGAAAACTATTCATAAACTTGACTAAAAAAATACAGGTTGGACATGAAATGAAAGATGCATTAGTTATTAATGCAACCGCTGAGTTAGATTTGTAAAATTAACGTTACTAGACATACAGTGTGCGTTACAGCCAGACTAGTGCCGCAATAATGGCGTCACTAGTCGCCATTATTGAGTTTACATTTTTCCACATAAAAACGGAATAACATCATAAATAGCTCTTACTTTTCGACGAGCTTCCATCAGAATCTTGGCCAAGTGGTCCTTTGTCCAAAAGAATCGTTGCTTGGTTGTAAAACGTTGCATTCAACTTCTGATATAGCAGCTAACAATAGCTAACAATAGCTATTTTGCCCCAACGTGTCCAAATCCTCAAGACGCAATACTGAGGAAATTCCGAAAAATAGCAATATACTCGCATAATCTGATATAACTCGGTTTAAAATAGCTTCGTTATGATGTTTCTAAAACCTATATCGAATTAAATTACAGACGGATACATCTAACGTTGATAATTGAGCGTTTGAAAATGGCATCCTGAGGTCCCTCTCTGCGCAATGGTCAGCGTCGAAAGGAAGGCGCACCTCACTCCTTGGCCTTTTATAACCTCTGAGAGCTACGTATCAAGCCCATTCCACTTCTCATTGGTTACTGACATCCAGGGGAAGGCGGGTGCAGTTCATGTCGTTCCATAGGATACACACAGACCTTTAAAACTGATCTGAGACCAGAGCTTCGCTCTCAGACCATCGCAGTACCTGTCATGGATTTCGCTGTAGAAAGAGTTCTGGGTCACCCACAGACATAATTCCAACGGTTTATGAAACTAGAGAGTGTTTTCTATCCAATAGAATTGATAATATGCATATTGTACGAGCAAGAATTGAGTACGAGGCAGTTTAATTTGGCGACACCCAGAAAAAAAAAAATGCTAACTGCTCCCCCTATTGACAATATAAGACTCGAAATTGAGCTCAGGGGCATCCTGTTTCCATTGTTCATCCTTGAGATGTTTCTACAACTTGATTGTAGTCCAGCTGTGGTAAATTCAATTGATTGGACATTATTTAGAAAGGTATAAACCTGTCTATATAAGGTCCCACAGTTGACAGTGCATGTCAGAGCAAAAAAAAAGCCATCAGGTCAAAGCCATCAGAGCTCAGAGACAGGATTGTGTCGAGGCACAGATCTGGGAAAGTGTACCAAAACATTTCCGCAGCATTGAAGGTCCCTAAGAACACAGTGGCCTCCATCATTCTTAAATGGAAGAAGTTTGGAACCACCAAGACTCTTCCTAGAGCTGGACACCCAGCCAAACTGAGCAATCGGGGAGAAGGGCCTTGGTCAAGGAGGTGACCAAGAACCCGATTGTCGCTCTGACAGAGCTCCAGAGTTCCTCTGTGGAGATGGGAGAACCTTCCAGAAGGGCAACCATCTCTGCAGCACTCCACCAATCAGGACTTTATGGTGGAGTGGCCAGACGGAAGCCACTCCTCAGTAAAAGGCACGACAGCCTGCTTGGAGTTTGCCAAAAGACTTTCAAAAGACTTGCCAAAAGACTTTCAGACCATGAGAAACAAGATTCTCTGGTCTGATGAAACCAAGATTGAACTATTTGGCCTGAATGCCAAGCGTCACATCTTGAGGAAACCTGACACCATCACTACGGTGACGCATGGTGGTGGCGGCATATGTATATATTTTTTACTTTCTTTGCTTTCCGGCCCACAGAATGTTTGTCTCTGTGTTATGATTATGGTGGTTAATGCTTTGTATTTGTGTACCTTTAAAAAAAAAGTGAGAGCCCACGGCTGGATATGCGCTAACTATTAATTTACATGAATTTACCTCCCAAAAATATAATATAGATTTGGTGACAAAATCATGTCATTAGTGCGCAGCAAGACTTTCTCGACTCGTTTCTTTCATGATTTATTTGAGAAATACTGCATCAAACACCTTAGCTAGATGTCAAATTTGACAACTAAGACCTCCTTAGCAAAAATGAATAAATGATTTACAGATTTCCTGATTTATCTTAGATTGATTCTGACTATTTTAAGGAAATTACTATTTGGAGGAAAGGGCTATGTTGTTGCCATGGTAACTGAAGAGTAACTAACAACAGTACCTGCCGGGGTACGATACACAAACATAACACACCCACATCAAACCAAAGCCCCCAGACAACTCTTGTTTGGGTAAAGTCTTGGCCGCTAGCATTTCTTAGTGAGCAAAATTCAAAACAAGGCCAAATGAGTAAGTGCAGTCGACCTTTAATCAATGTACACGCAAAAACAGATATTGAAACAAACCATTCCAAAAGTCTACCTGCAATGAGCATGCTGGGAAATATGATAATGATTGCCGTAAAGTTCTGTTTATTTATGTCAAGAACAAAAAATATATTTTCCAACCCATATGATCTAGTACACAAAACATTTACAAATATGATGGTATAATAATAAAAAAACATTGTGAATGAATAACCCTTTTCATACTTTGTAATATGTCCATAGATCATTAAAATCTGTTTTGAGAACATCTACTCAAAATATTTCACCTTCTTTACCAAACATACCATGACATTATTGATAGTCAAACAGACAAGGGAGAATGGCTATGTAAAGGGCTTGATTTTGTTGTTCTGAGCATATGCAATGTGTCTGACATAAAACAAATGTTTGACTTCCACACAAAATGACTTATTTAATTATTTTAGGTTTAAGGAAGTGTGTAGGTTGCATAATTTATCTTAGAGCTATGAAAGTTATGTATTTCGATCTGCCTGCTCAAGACACGTTCAGCGATTGCTTTGCCATGTCTGTGCCATGAAGCAGTCGACCTGGATACATGTTTTTCTGCCCCTTTGACGTAACATTGCAGTGAAGTGATATAATGATGTAGCCGACCACCAGCCGGAGGCAAGACACGTTTATTCGACAGAGGACGTTGACATGGTCCTAGGAAGGTCTAGATGGCTGTCTTCTGATTTATAAAACGGTGAGAAATCAAGTAAATTTGTGATGTAAACATCTACAAATATTTTTGTAAGTAATTCTAGTGCCCGATTTCGGGGGCTGTCAACTTAAGAGGTTAGGAAAAAACATTTTAGAACCCGATTTTTAACAGGGTCGTGAGCATTAGGAAAAAATTAAAATTTCTGCCTCGACCTAGCTCAAAATCTAGGCATCGGATAATAACATGACTACAGCCTCCATAAAGTGACCATTGGATTTGCCATGTTTCAGAAGTTACAAGTTGGTAGGTGTAACAGTTTTTATTAAATTAATAGTTTATTGCTCTCATGTGCCCAATAAAAAACAACTATGTGCAACTTTTTTTATAGCATTTCTGACAATGCTAATATCTTTTTCATCTGAATGTCAAGAGTTCTAAAACCGGGCACAGCAACTCGGTTGCTCAACAACTCAGCATCACAAGCCTTTCACAATCTTACCCCTTAATGTGTCACTGTTGTCACTGCTGGTGTGGTAGTGATGGCATCGGGCTACCATAGGTTGTGTAAGCTGTGTGGTTGTTTTACAAAAAAAAGTTAAATAGGTGTTAAAACAACAACACCATCATTGCTTGCTTGTGTGAACTGTGCGTAGTCAAAATAAAATGCAATGCTTGCTAACTTGTTTAGCTGCGTCAGTGGTTCCCAACCAGGGGTACTAGGACCTAACCACAAGGGGGGGTGTACTTGGCCTAACCACAAGGGGGTACTTGAGAAGACTCATGAGACCATAGACTTACTGGTAAAATGCACATGAGGGGGTACTTCAGGGGTACTCCGGGCAGTCTTAAATTCAGTTAGTGTTACACTAACCGAAAAAGGGTGGGAACCACTGAGCTACATGATCAAATTTGTCTGTTTTCAACAAATCAACTGTTTAAGATGGTTTTAACCAAGCAAGATAAACAAGCGTACAATCAGCACTGAGTGAATGAACAAAAACGTTTTGGAACAAATGCTTCCTATCATCACCAGACTGTCCATTTAAATAGACTGTCAAGTTAACATGTTTACGACTGGGTTTGTAGCGTAATGGTTAGCGTTACCACCTAGGGCTCTACATTTTCTCATTTATAGTTTGACAGGCACACACACACACACACTTATTTACATTTATTAGGTGGCTCTTAAAAGAGCCTTTGGGTTCGTGGAGTGGCAGGCAAGTGACTGATTGTGGTGGTGTGTACTACTGCATGCGTCTTGCTAGAACGGATGAGAGACCTGTGCCAGTTTCCACAAAGCATCTCAGAAAGGGTCTTAGGAATCCTGTTAACCTGATTTAAGGCAAAATAAATCCCAGTTTAGAGTATGATGTTAAGACACTGCCCAGACAAACTCTGAGCTAGGAGTAAAATCAATTCATAAAAGTTTCTCAGCTGGTAATCATGACAGTTTGAGGTACCGCAAAGGAAAGATGGTGATGACTCTCATTGACATTGTTGCAAACTGGGGAATAACCAATCATGACGAGGCACTGCAAGTTGTGAACACTATAGCATGTGTCGCTTCAGAGATACTGCGCAAGAGATGCTGTTGCAGGTTTAGATTATTTATGCATTGATCATATAGATTGATAATTTTACCAACTCCAAAGCAATTGCATGTGGCGCAGGAACCCCTGATTTGCTGCAATTATCAAAATACCTTCTGGTAACTCTAAACTGGTTAGGACAGCTCATGAGGTCTCTTAAATATCTGTTGACTTGGTGTGACTCTTATAACTAAAGAGGATTCATGCATCACTTTTATTTTTACCCATAAGAATAGGAGTGAAATGGCAATATTCTCAGCACTTACAACAAATTTTCTAGTCTTATGACACTTTGTGGATGCGGGCCCAGGGCTGAACGTGGAACGAGAAAATGTTGTTTAATAGCCTACCTGTTTAATGTGGATCCTGCAACGTGGTTATCCTCAGTTGCTGGGACCGCTACTGTCTGTCCCGGCACACTGCCAAACCGTAAAGTCTGAAGAGCTGCTATTTGGCAAAACAGCTAGCCTAGCTGCTAGTTATCAAGCTAGACAGGTTTCCTTGACAGTTTGAACACATCCCGCAATACCGTTCGCCCTTGTGGATGGGATAGTCCCGGGCTTGTGGCTGTTTAAATCCCTGCTATTTGTTGCTGTTTCCATCGGCCCTGCGAGCTGTGCTGGATGGAATTCCGTCGAGTACCAGTGTTAGCCTACGTTGCCACCATCATGCCGCCCAAAGTTAAGAAAGTTTGGAGTAATAGAGATGACAGTGTTTTGCTATCACAGGTGCAGGATCTTTTAAATCGATAAAAATATGCCTACAAGCAATTGTTACAGAAACAGGAAAATGGCTTCAAGAGCTTTTTCCAAATAATGGTGAAATCAACTAACAAAAGAGTAGACCTTAAGAGACCTTAAGAACAGTTTGCAGTTCTCCCAGGGAGAGGTGGATGTCCTGAAAGAGACTTGCAGCAAGATGACAACAAACTAAGTCCACGCGAGATGTCATCAGCACTGTCTGTGAACAGTGGTGTAAAGTACTTAAGTAAAAATACTTTAAAGTATGTACTTAAGTAGTTATTTGAGGTATCTGTACTTTACTATTTATAATTTTGGGAACTTTTATTTTTACTTAACTAAATTTCTTAAGAAAAGAATGTACTATTTACTCTATACATTTTCCCTGACACCAAAAGTACTCATTACTGTGACAAGATTGCGTTTAGAGGTAGGTGAAGGAGTCAGGTGCAGGAGAGCAGAGATGTCCGAGATGCGTATTTTAATGGGCAAGTCCATAAACATACAGGTAAGGTACAATACCAAAAATAAACGCCCTCGACAACAGAGAAACCCGTTACTCATGAAAGGAGGAAAAAAACAACGCTCCTAAATGTATAAACACTCAGTATAAATCCGTGAAAACAAAACAGGCACAACCTTAACGAGCAACGTCATACCAATAATCCCGCACAAACCTAGGCAGGTAACAGAGGTAATTATACACACAGAAATTAAGGCAAATAAAACCAGGTGTGAAAGAACCAAAAGACAAAACTAACAGAAAAGGAAAAAAGGATCGGTGATGGCTAGTAGGCCGGCGATGCCGACCGCCGAGCGCCGCCCGAACAGGGAGAGGAACTACCTTTGGTGGAAGTTGTGACAATTACATTTTGAATGCTTAGCAAGACAGGAAAGTGGTCCAAATCACACAGTGATTTGGACCACAAGAGAACATCCCTGGTCATCTCTGTTGCCTCTGATCCTTTGGACACACTAAACACAAATGTTTTGTTTGTAAATTTGTAAGTCGCTCTGGATAAGAGCGTCTGCTAAATGACTTAAATGTAAATGTAAATGTAAATTATATTTGTGTGTTGGAGTGTGCCCCTGGCTATCTGTAAATTAAAAAAACGTGAAAATGGTGCCGTCTGGTTTGCTTAATATAAGGAATGTTTTACATTTACTTTTGATATTTAAGTATATTTAAAACCAAATACTTTTAGACTTTTACTCAAGTAGTATTTTACCGGGTGACTTTTACTTGAGTCATTTTCTATTAATGTATCTTTACTTTTACTCAAGTACGACAATTGGGTACTTTTCCCACCACTGTCTATGAATCATTATTAGAAAACTGGGGAAACAGACAATGTAAAGTGGCAATCCAGGAGGATTGTTGATAACATTGTTGTGGATGGCATACCAGAGTCTCCTCATGAGACCTGGAAGGAGTCTGAAGAGAAGATGAGAAAAATTATCACCGAAAAGCTGCAGATGGATCATAGGAAGATTGAGGTGGAGTGCGCCCACAGATTTGGAAAACCTGTAACCAGCCCAGGTGACAGACCCAGGCCGCTAGTAGTCAAATTCATAAGGTTCAAGGACAAGATATGGCTGTTCTGGAGAGAGCCAAGAAGTTGAGAGGAACCAACATCTTCCTCAACGAGGACTTCTCTGCAGCTGTGCGCCAGAGGCGTAAAGAACTTATCCCAACTATGAAACCTGCCAGAGAGCGTGGGGACATTGCTTATATCTGCTACGACAAGCTCATTCTCCACCTTCCCAAAAGCCTGGTAGGAGGGAGAGAGCTAAGCTTTGATATGATCAATACATAAATACTCTAGACCTACATACACCAGTATCTCTTGTGGTTTTGACAATGATTTCACAATGCCAATTTCATAATACATTAAAATATGTAATGTGCAAAAATAAAGAATGGGTCCTTTTACAAAAGTAGTAAACTATATAGGAAGTAGAATGCCATTTGGGACACAGCCAGAGCTTTCATTTTGTCAGCTGTTTACGACCCAAAACATGCACATTTCTTATGACGTAATAAATTACATACCAACACCACATGCAGAGCATGGAATTAGCATGCGACCAGGCTTGGACATCATACTGAAATGCAACTGCTACAATAATGATGGGGTATTGTTAAACCAACCGTTTTGTTGATGTTTCCATTACAGTCATTGTTGTTGTTGTTGACATGGCTTCTCTACATGTCTCATTTTCTAATTTTATCGATCAGCGTTCTGTTCATCACTCTCTGGAGTGGCATTGTAAAACCACCATTTTGTTGATGTTGTTTCCATTATTGTTGTTGCTGTTGACATGATGTCTCTGCTTGTCACTCTCTTCTGCAGCGATCGTGGCTCTGTTCATCACCATTTTGTTGGTGTTATTGACATGATATCTCTGTTAATTTCTCTCTTCTTACAGCGATTGTGATTCTGTTCACTGTTTTTTTGTTGGCATTGTTTATTTAATTGTTGTTGTTGTTGACACAGCATCTGTCCTTGTCTTCCTCCAGTGATCGTGGTTCTGTTCATCACCCTGCGGCGGAGCAAGAAGGAGCCCCTCATCATCTCAGAGGAGGACGTGCGTGAGAACGTGGTAACCTACGACGACGAGGGCGGCGGCGAAGAGGACACTGAGGCTTTCGACATTATTGCCCTGCGGAACCCCGCCGCCGCTGAAGAGCTCAAGTTCCGACGGGACGTCCGGCCGGAGGTGGCCCGACAATATGGCGGGCCGGCGCAGGGCTGCCACAGTCCCCCAGAGCTGGACCAGGTGAATGTGCAGAAGTTTATTAAACAGAGACTGGTGGAGGCAGACATGGACACTGGTGGGCCTCCCTATGACTCCCTCCAGACCTATGCCTACGAGGGTCAAGGGTCGCCCACAGGCTCCATCAGCTCTCTGGACTCCCCAGGAACACACTCAGAACAGGATTATAACTACCTGGATGACTGGGGGCCCGAATTTCAGAAACTGGCAGAACTCTACGAGGAGGATATGGATGTGGCAGAATTGGATGTAGCGGTTGCAGTGACAGTGGCGACCTAGACTCTCAACGTCTGTCACAACGTCTGTTAAACTAAACCTCTCTCTCTCTCAATCCTCCTCCTCAAATAATTTTAAAACAATGAAACAGAAATGCTTTTGAACTCATTCCAGCTGATCTACTTTTACTGTTGAATAACTGACTGCCCCTTTTTTCAGTTTTCCTTTTGGATCATGGGTCTAATATGCAGAAGAACTTAATAAGATTTCGTGGATGGAAAAATATTAAGGATTAACGGAAAAAGGAAAATATTTTCCCTGGTGTATATTTTTTATTGCTCAATAAAGTCCTGAATTCCATATGAGTGGATATATGTGAAACGGAGTGTCAACTTTTTTTCTGAAGATCCACAGAGTAAGGGTTATCTTACACTCTTAAATTTAAAGGTGCAAGTTGGAACCAAATAAGGTTATTGAGAGCGACGCCATAGGGGAACCATTTTATGGATAGTTCTTTGAAGTATCATACAAAAATCAAAAAACAGAAATGTTTCCAGAACCAGAATTGAATAGCCCTGCTGTAGGGTTTTAAGCCTATTTTGCATATTTCCCAGGGTGCCTTTCGAGTGCATTTTAAAGTTACCAGTACCACCCATAAATCTGTTTGCTAGTGCCAGAGAAATGCTTGTTGGACTAATTAATATTCTTTCCTGTTGCCTTTAACAAGTGAAGTTCTAAATGGATATATTGACATTTAATTGTATTCATAAAGCCAATTCATATTTCACAAGGCCTGCTTTTAAGGGCCTGTTTTTACCCTAATATAGTGGCCTAAAACTCATGGTTGACAGGCCACATCAGGCCAGTAAGTCACATTATGCTGAATTGTAAAGTGGTAAGTAATTCCTATTGGAAAGGGGATGGTCAACATTTGGAAATGTAATATACCCGTAACCTGCATTCACAATGACTGCCAGGGTTGGGAAGACCAGGATATGAGACTACCCTAAACAACTAAACTGGAACAATCATTTCAGTAAGGGGTTCAATAAGTCCAAGTAACACATTGGAATAATAAAATAAAAAAAGTATGTTATTTATATTTGAGTAGTATAAGATTAATTAATCAATCAATATACATGTAAAAACCTAGATATTGAAACAAACAGTTCTAAATATTAACCTGCAGTAGAGCATGCTGTGATATATGATAATGATGGGCGTAGTTTTGGTTTAACCTCTTATGGCTGCAAGCCCGAGGTCGGTACACCTATGACAACATCCAGCTCAAAGTGCAGGGCGCGAAATTCAAAAAAATATATTTTTTAAATATTTAACTTTCACACATTAACAAGTCCAAGACACCAAATGAAAGATACAGATCTTGTGAATAAAGCCACCATTTCAGATTTTTAAAATGTTTTACAGGGAAGACAAAATATGTAAATCTATTAGCTAACCACGTTAGCAAAAGACACCACTTTTCTAACTCCATCAGTTTCTTACTCCATCAGGTGCTATCACCAATTCGGCCAAATAAAGATATTGATAGCCACTAACCAAGAAAAAACCTCATCAGATGACAGTCTGATAACATATTTATTGTATAGGATAGGTTTTGTTAGAAAAATGTGCATATTTCAGGTATAAATCATAGTTTACAATTGCACCCACCATCACAACTCGACTAGAATAAATACAGAGAGCAACGAGAATTAACTAATTACTAATCATAAAACATTTCTTAAAAATACACAGCTCACAGCAATGGAAAGACACAGATCTTGTGAATTCAGACAATATTTCAGATGTTCTAAGTGTTTTACAGCGAAAACACAATAAATCGTTATATTAGCATACCACATGTGCAAACGTTACCCGAGCATTGATTCAAGCCAAAGAGAGCGATAACGTAATCATCGCCAAAATATCTTAATTTTTTCACTAACCTTCTCAGAATTCTTCCGATGACACTCCTGTAACATCATATTACAACATACATATAGAGTTTGTTCGAAAATGTGCATATTTAGCCACAAAAAAACGTGGTTATACAATGACAATACTAGCAAAACTAGCCTGAAAATGTCGGGCGCCATCTTTAACAGTGATCTTGTCTCATGCATAACTATTCATAAACTTGACTAAAAAAATATAAGTTGGACAGCTATCGAAAGACAAATTAGTTCTTAATGCAATCGCTGAATTACATTTCTAAAATTATCCTTACTGTGCAATACAGGGTTCGCCAAGCGAAGCTATACCAAAAAAAATGGCGGAATATGCGTTTAAATTTTTTCGACAGAACAACGATTTATCATCTTAAATATTTCTTACTATGAGGTGATCTTCCATCAGAATCTTGGGCAATGTATCCTTTCTTGGGTCTAATCTTCTTTTGGTCGAAAGATGTCCTCTTGTCCGTCGAAATGCCCACTAACGTTCGACCGGGACCCCGAAACGTGCCCGGCGCTTCAAAGTGCAACACAAAGCAATGCCTCAAAATCGCACTAAACGGATATAAATTGCTATAAAACGGTTTAAATTAACTACCTTATGATGTTTTTAACACCTATAACGAGTAAAAACATGACCGGCGATATATTACTGGCTAAACCCAAGCTTGGAAAGAGAGCAGGTCCGACGTCCATCGTGCGTCAGGCGCAGCAGGAAAAGAACGGTACATCCGGTCTTTGGCCTTTTATACAGGCCCTGATTGCGCAATCGACTCCATTCAAATTGTCACCTCTTACTGACATCTAGAGGAAGGCGTGGGCAGTGTTTGTATCCTCATAGCATTTACAGGGACTTTAAAACTGACCTGGGACCAGAGTCCAAGATTTCTGAAATCTCACTCCATATCAGGAAAAGTGCTGTAGAATGAGTTCTGTTCCACTCAGAGACATAATTCAAACGGCTATAGAAACTAGAGAGTGTTTTCTATCCAATAATAACAATAATATGCATATTGTACGAGCAAGAATTGAGTACGAGGCCGTTTGAAATGGGCACCTTAAACAGAGCTACTCAATACTGCCCCTGCAGCCATAAAAAGTTAACTCTGGTTATTAACACGAGTACTGCGGTTCTTTTACACCATTGAATGTTAATTTAACTCTTGAATCGAGGGCTGACCCCAATTACTCGACTGCTCGATTGTTTGGTTGACCAAAATTGTTTTAATTGACCAGTAACATATCTCTCTCTTTTTATATATATACATTATATCACAAAAGTGAGTACACCCCTCACATTTTTGTAAATATTTGAGTATATCTTTTCATGTGACAACACTGAAGAAATGACACTTTGCTACAATGTAAAGTAGTGAGTGTACAACTTACACTTGTATAACAGTGTAAATTTGCTGTCCCCTCAAAATAACTCACACAGCCATTAATGTCTAAACCGCTGGCAACAAAAGTGAGTACACCCCTAAGTGAAAATGTCCAAATTGGGTCCAAAGTGTCAATATTTTGTGTGGCCACCATCATTTTCCAGCACTGCCTTAACCCTCTTGGGCATGGAGTTCACCAGAGCTTCACAGGTTGCCACTGGAGTCCTCTTCCACTCCTCCATGACGACATCACGGAGCTGGTGGATGTTAGAGACCTTGCACTCCTCCACCTTCCATTTGAGGATGCCCCACAGATGCTCAATAGGGTTTAGGTCTGGAGACATGCTTGGCCAGTCCATCACCTTTACCCTCAGCTTCTTTAGCAAGGCAGTGGTCGTCTTGGAGGTGTGTTTGGGGTCGTTATCATGTTGGAATACTGCCCTGCGGCCCAGTCTCCGAAAGGAGGGGATCATGCTCTGCTTCAGTATGTCACAGTACATGTTGGCATTCATGGTTCCCTCAATGAACTGTAGCTCCCCAGTGCCGGCAGCACCCATGCAGCCCCAGACCATGACACTCCCACCACCATGCTTGACTGTATGCAAGACACACTTGTCTTTGTACTCCTCACCTGGTTGCCGCCACACACGCTTGACACCATCTGAACCAAATAAGTGTATCTTGGTCTCATCAGACCACAGGACATGGTTCCAGTAATCCATGTCCTTAGTCTGCTTGTCTTCAGCAAACTGTTTGCGGGCTTTCTTGTGCATCATCTTTAGAAGAGGCTTCCTTCTGGGATGACAGCCATGCAGACCAATTTGATGCAGTTTACGGCATATGGTCTGAGCACTGACAGGCTGACCCCACACCTCTTCAACCTCTGCAGCAATGCTGGCAGCACTCATACGTCTATTTCCCAAAGACAACTTCTGGATATGACGCTGAGAACGTGCACTCAACTTCTTTAGTCGACCAAGGCGAGGCCTGTTCTGAGTGGAACCTGTCCAGTTAAACCGCTGTATGGTCTTGGCCACCGTGCTGCAGCTCAGTTTTAGGGTCTTGGCAATCTTCTTATAGCCCAGGCCATCTTTATGTAGAGCAACAATTCTTTTTTTCAGATCCTCAGAGAGTTCTTTGCCATGAGGTGCCATGTTGAACTTCCAGTGACCAGTCAGTATGAGGGAGTGTGAGAGCGATGACACCAAATTTAACACACCTGCTCCCCATTCACACCTGAGACCTTGTAACACTAACGAGTCACATGACACCGGGGAGGAAAATTGACATTTTCACTTAGGGGTGTACTCACTTTTGTTGCCAGCGGTTTAGACATGAATGGCTGTGTGTTGAGTTATTTTTAGGGGACAGCAAATGTACACTGTTATACAAGCTGTACACTCACTACTTTACATTGTAGCAAAGTGCATTTTCTTCAGTGGTGTCACATGAAAAGATATACTCAAGTATTTACAAAAATGTGAGGGGTGTATTCACTTTTGTGATATACTGTATATATGTATATGTGTGTGACCCATTTCAGGAAACTAGGTGTATGTCACGGGTCACTACTTCACAGGAGAGCAGTTTTATCGTAAACTTTAAAAAAAATCAAAATCAGTTTTTTTGGCAGAAAGGCCTCTCGAACATGTAACCTTTCATGTGCCTTCATAACAAACTTGAATGCTATCTGTAAATACGAATAAAATTGTTAAATTACGAGTCCAGTTGGTTTAGCCACAGAATAAGGTAGCAACCTTCCCGCTGCCGTAATTGGCTGAGATAATGAATGGGCTGGACATGACGAGAGATGAGTTTGGATTGGTCTGCCATATGGCACGCTTCTGTCTATTTGAGTTAGTCAATATGTCTAGGTACAAAAATGGCTCCAACAGAGATGGTCGCTTCACGTTCTTAGGAAACTATGCAGTATTTTGATTTTTTTATGTATTATTTCTTACATTGTTACCCCAGGAAATCTTAAGTCTTACTACGTGCAGCCGGGAAGAACTATTGGACATAAGAGCAACGTCAACTTACCAACATTACGACCAGGAATACGACTTTCCAGAAGTGGATCCTCTGTTCGGACCACCACCCAGGACAATGGATCTGATCCCAGAAGCCGACCCAAAGGGACAAGGTGCAGTCGCAATTCAACGGCTCAGACACAAAATGTGTGGCAGGGTCGACAGGAAATCACGGACTACAAAAACGAAAACAGCCACATCACTGACACCGATGTCACGCTTCCAGACAAACTAAAAACCTTCTTTGCCCGCTTTGAGGATAATACAGTGCCACCGTCGCTGCTCGCTAACAAAGACTGCGTCCCCCCCTCTCGTTCTCCGTGGCTGACGTGAGTAAAACTTTTAAGACTGCTGGCTCAGACGGCATCCCTAGCCGTGTCCTCAGAGCATGTGCAGACCAGCTGGCTGGTGTGTTAATGGACATATTCAATCGCTCCCTATCCCAATTTGTTGTCCCCACATGCTTCAACTACCATTGTTCCTGTACCCAAGAAGGCAAAGATAACTAAACTAAATGACTACTGCCCCGTAGCACTTACTTTTGTCAGCATGAAGTGCTTTGAGAGGCTAGTCAAGGATCATATCACCGCCACCTTACTGGCTACCCTATACCCACTTAAGTTTGCATACCACCCCAACAGGTCCACAGATGACGCAATTGCCATCACACTGCACACTGCCCTATCCCATCTGGGCAAAAATAATACCTTTGTAAGAATTCTGTTCATTGACTATAGCTCCGCATTCAACACCATAGTACCCTCCAAGCTCAACATTAAGCTGGAGGCCCTGGGTTTCAACCCCGCCCTGCGCAACTGGGTCCTGGACTTTGACATGACACCCCCAGGTGGTGAAGGTAGGAAACAACACCTCCACTTCGCTGACCTTCAACACTGGGGCTCCTCAAGGGTGTGTGCTCAGCCCTCTCCTGTACTCCCTGCTCACCCACGACTGCATTGGCATGAACGCCTCCAACTCAATCATCAAGTTTGCAGACAACACAACAGTAGTGGGCCTTTATCACCAACAATGACGAGACAGCCTACAGGGAGGTGGTGAGGGCACTCAGAGTGTGGTGTCAGGAAATCAACCTCTCACTCAACGTCAACAAAACAAAGGAGATGATTGTGGACTTCAGGAGACAGCAGAGGGAGCACCCCCTATCCACATCGAAGGGACAGCAGTGGAGAAGGTGGAAAGTTTTTAAGTTCCTGGGTGTACACATCACAGACAAACTGAAATGGTTCACCCACACAGACAGTGTGGTGAAGAAGTCGCAACAGCTCCTCTTCAACCTCAGGAGACTGAAGAAATTTAGCTTGTCACCCAAAACCCTGACAAACTTTTACAGATGCAAAATCGAGAGCATCCTGTCGGGCTGTATCACAGCCTGGTACGACAACTGTGCTGCCCTCAACCGCAAGGCTCTCCAGAGGGTGGTGTGGTCTGCACAACGTATGAACGGATGACTGCCGTTGTGAGGTCAGAACGTTCGGATCAACCCCAGTGTGCGCTCGGAACACTCAGAGAGCAAAACGCTCTGAATTTACAAATGGACAATCTGACATCACAGTTGCAGTCACCAACGCTCTGGATAACTTAACAGCCTAACCAGCTCTGCTAGGGTGAGTAATGTTAAGTGAGCTCTTCTCTCATTTGTGTCTAGAAGTAGTTAGAAAGTTAGTTGAGGTGCATTACTGCTGTTGTTAGTACAGAACACTCGAACCAACCCTTAAAGAGATGGGTGGGGCTAAAGCTTTAGAGGGTGAGAACAATGTTGAATGGGTGTAGACAAAGCCAAAACATTCCAAGGCCATTTTCTCAAAAGTGAGTTTACAAGTTGATCAAATTTCAAAGCAAAATTACTTTTCCATTGTTTCTCAACTGTAGTGTATGATATACCATTTTGTAGCTCTGAGTCTCTACTTTTATCCAATGGAAAAAACACAATTTAAAATGTTGCTGCATAAGACCGATTTGAGCCAGTCAGTCACATATGCCCCCATCTCAGTGAACTAATCCATTGCGCAGGCCTAGACTAAAAGCAAATTTATGCTTGATACGAACATGTGGTCAGAGGCTCCATATGTAGGCTGTGATGCAATTGCTCAGCCTCTAGAGGCATGCAGAGACCAAATCGAGCCCAGTAGCGCATCACCATGGCCTCCCAAATGTTGTAACAATGCAGAGGGCTCTGTACAGCTCCATATTGACATGAATGGTAGTTGGGGGTGGTACATCCTGTGTAAACACAAACTCACTTCCTTGACAACTTCTTTGACAACAGCTCTGCACTGCTCTGCAGAAGTATGAATGTCCTGACTTCTGCAGAGGCCGTACCACCATAAATGCTGCATGGCCAATGCAGACGTTGGATTGACCATGCAGCGCCCACATGTACAATGCACTTGTCTCTCCAGAATACGCTCTCTTCCACCAATTTGTGCACATTCATTGTTTCATAACTTCATTGTGTGAATTGTTTGCATTTTATTGTTAGTGTATATCAACTCCCCATTATATATATCACCAATAGTACATTTACCCTTAAATCCTATCATTTATCATCTACAATGTTTGTCATTGTCTTTTGTTTGGAGCGCTCCTGTCAATGTTGAGTAAGGACGCGTACCTGATTACACATGCAGTTGAAGTCGGAAGTCTACATACACCTTAGCCAAATACATTTAAACTCAGCTTTTCACAATTCATGACATTTAGTCCTAGTAAAAAGGAGGTTCACCACTTTATTTTAAGAAAATTAAATGTCAGAATAATAGTATAGAGAATGATTTATTTGAGCTTTTATTTCTTTCATCACATTCCCAGTGGGTCAGAAGTTTACATACCCTCAATTTGTATTTGGTAGCATTGCCTTTAAATTGGTCATTATGGCCAAAGAGTTTTATTTTTGTTTCACCAGACCAGAGGATATTTCTCCAAAAAGTAAGATCTTTGTCCCCATGTGCAGTTGCAAACCGTAGTCTGGCTTTATTATGGTAGTTTTGGAGCAGTCTGGCTCCTTCCTTGCTGAGCTGCAGGACTCGTTTTACTGTGGATATAGATACTATTGTACCTGTTTCCTCAAGCATCTTCACAAGGTCCTTTGCTGTTGTTCTGGGATTGATTTGCACTTTTCGCACAAAGGGAGTTTATTGCTAGGAGACGGAATGCGTCTCCGTCCTGAGCAGTATGACGGCTGCATGGTCCCATGGTGTTTATACTTGCGTACTATTGTTTGTACACATGAACGTGGTACCTTCAAGCATTTGGAAATTGCTCCCAAGGATGAACCGGACTTGTGGAGGTCTACAATTTATTTTCTGAGGTCTCGGCTGATTTCTTTTGATTTACCCATGATGTCAAGCAGAGGCACTGAGTTTGAAGGTAGGCCTTAAAATACATCCACAGGTACACCTCCAATTGACTCAAATGATGTCAATTAGCCCATCAGAAGCTTCTAAAGCCATGACATAATTTTCTGGAATTGTCCAAGCTGTTTAAAGGTACAGTCAACTTAGTGTATGTAAACTTCTGACCCACTGGAATTGTGATACAGTGAAGTATAAGTGAAACCATCTGCCTGCAAACAATTGTTGGAAAAATTACTTGTGTCATGCACAAAGTAGTTGTCCTAACTGACTTGCCAAAACTATAGTTTGTTTAACAATACATTTGTAGAGTGGTTGAAAAACGAGTTTTAATGACTCCAACCTAAGTGTTTGTAAACTTATGACTTCAACTGTAGGTTCCGGTACTCATTTTGGGTGCTGGTAGTATTTATATTTAAGTGCAGGTGCTCCACAATACTTTTGAGCTAATATTCTATAAAAGGAACAGGAGCTCAAGCAGTAGAACATTTGAGGTGCCGGTACACAGCTCTGGTGAGCTCTCTTGAGCAAATAGCCTACAGCTATGTCTGTCCTGAGCTCACTGGCGTGGGAAACTCTGAGCGCCCAGAATAATGAGGGCCCAAGTTAATAGTTGATACAATGTTTCAAGTTCGTTGCAGACAGGCCATGCTTAGTCAATGTGATGTATGGCTTATTTATTTTTATCAGGATATTTTCTACCTGCAGGCTGCAATATTTTTATTTGTTAGCTTTATGAAAGCTATTTTTACATATTCGGCAATGGCAAGGGGGTGACTTTTTAGGTTTGTATCATTTTGATTTTGATTTTGATAGAATTTTGATTAACCACTTGACAGTGATTTTGAGATATGAAGACAAAGATTTTGAGATACGAAGACGTTCTAATACATTAAATGAAAATACGCATATGAAAACCATAACTGGCACGCAGATCGGTAGAAATTGTAAGATAAATTGGCATTCCACATGAGAAAGGTTGCTGACTCCTTGTGTAGCTTTTTACCCGCAACTTCAGTAGAGTAATGGCAGAATCTGTGAAAGCCAGCAGGAGCGGGAGGAGAATGGTTGTGTCAGGCTAAGGTTTTTTCTTCTTGTTATCTAAATCTCTGGCTCCCTCTTGACTCATTTGTGTCTTATTTAATCTAACAGTAAGCTTAAAGCATCAGACATGCTCAATGCATATAGTTGATTTTATTAAAACACGTAGGGTGTGTCTACTGTAGAAGTAGGCCTGTAGGCTACCTGGCCTGCACATTTGGAGATCTGATAGTATTTTTGATTGGCTTGATGCATCACTACTAATGTCTTGTGAAGCTTCTCAAAGTAATGTTTTTTTCACTTCAAACTGCAAGCAAACAAAGTATGTTGTTACAATAGTTCCTTGATGTATTTGAAAAATCTTTCCAGCTCTAACCTTTGCGATAACCACTCAGCGTGAAAGGGAAAAATGTCCACTCAGCTATGTCTGTCCTGAGCTCACTGGCGTGGGAAACTCTGAGCGTCAAGAATAATGAGGGCCCAAGTTAATAGTTGATACAATGTTTCAAGTTCGTTGCAGACAGGCCATGCGTAGCCAATGTTATTGATAGCATATTTATTTTTATCAGTATATATGGAAAAATACACGTTTAAAATAAGAACATACAACTTTCGTTTGACCAAGATTTTTTTTTAGTTGGGGACAGTCCTACTTGAATCAACACTTCAAATGTTACACTGAATAATCAACACTATTGAACACTGGCAAATTTGCTGTGTGCTATGAAAGAGATACATCTGCAGGCTTCCATAGATTTCAAGAACCTTTTAGAATTCTGAAGATCCGTAAATACCACCTTAGGAACCCCACATACAGTATAACAAAAGTTTCTTTATCTGGCAAGAGTTCTACAAGGAACCTTATGAGATGAGGATGAACCATTTAAGAACCTTTTATTTTTTTGTGTAGAACCGAGTTTACGCAAAGCTTTACATATTTAACGCACAAAAAGTTATATTGAACCAACCATATAGAAATCAGTCAAATTAAATTAATTAATTAGGGCCAAATCTATAGATTTTACATGACTGGTCAGGGCGCATCCATGGGTGGGCCTGGGAGGACAAAGGCCCACCCACTTGGGAGCCAGGCTCAGCCAATCAGAAATGTTTTTTCCCCACAAAGGGGTTTTATTACAGACAGAAATACTCCTCAGTTTCATCAGCTGTCCGGGTGGCTGGTGTCAGATAATTCTGCAGGTGAAGAAGCCGGAGGAGAAGGTCCTGGGCTGGCTTGGTTCCAAACTGGTCCGCAGTTGTGAGGCCGATTGGACGTACTGCCAAATTCTCTAAAATGACATTGGAAGCAGTTTATGATAGAGAAATTAACATTAAATTATCTGGCAACAGCTCTGGTGGACATTCCTGCAGTCAGCATGCATATTGTACGCTCCCTCAAAACTTGAGACATCTGTGGCATTGTGTTGTGTGACAAAACAACACATTTAGAGTTTTTTTTATTGTCCCCAGCACAAGGTGCACATGTGTAATGATCATGCTGTTTAATCAGCTTTCTGATATGCCACACCTGTCAGGTGAATGGAGTATCTTGACAAAGGAGAAATGGTCACTAACAGGGATGTAAACACATTTGTGCACAACATTTGAGAGAAAATAACTTTCGGTATGTATGGAACATTTCTGTGATCTTTTATTTCAGCTCATGAACATGTTGCGTCTATATTTTCGTTCAGTATATTATGAACCCTCTATGGAAAGATGAGACTATCATGAAAATAAGGTATTTCTGCTTTTTATTTTGAAAACATTTCAAAAAATTCAAACAACCTGTTTTCGCTTAGTCAATATGGGATATTGTGTGTAAAAAAATGTTTTTTGTTATTTAACCTCTTTGGGCTCAAGGGGCAGTATTGAGTAGCCAGATAAAAGGTGCCCATTTCAAAAAGGCCTCGTACTCAATTCTTGCTCGTACAATATGCATATTATTATTACTATTGGATAGAAAACACTCTCTAGTTTCTAAAACCGTTTGAATTATATCTGTGGGTGAAACAGAACTCGACTTAGAGCAATTTTCCTATGTGTATGTCAGAATGCAGAATTTTGCTGGCTGTTCTGAGACCTGTGTATTAATTTGCCTGTCCTCTATTGGTTGAGATGCACTGCATACGCCTTCCCCTGGGTGTCAGCGAATAGGGAGACTTGAAATGGAGTTTCTACGTAGTTCCCAAAGGTTCTAAATTGCTTGGAACCGAAATGTCCCATCTTTCCACTCTTCGCTCTGACGCAGGGAGGGTCTTGGCATGTCATGTTAGAAGCTCTTGTTTTAGCTCCTAGTTATATCCGGCTCTGTTTTTATTCGATATAGGTGTTAAAGACATCGTAATGTTGTTATTTTAAACCGAATTATATCAGTTTATGTCAGTATATTGCGATTTTTGGGTATTTATGTTCGTGACGTTGTAGGAAGTTGGGTATCTCTGGCCCACATGGCTATTGTTTACTGCTAATTGCAACGTTGAAGACGACGTTCTCCAACCTAGCAACGATTCTTTTGGACAAAGGACACCTTTCCCAAGATTCTGATGGGAGTTCATCCAAAAGTAAGAACTATTTATGCTGATAATTCATTGTTCTGTTGGAAAAAGTAAAATGCATAAGACGCCATTACTTGCAGTGTAGCCTTGCTTTATCGCACCCTGCATTGCGCAGTAACGTTAATTTTAAAAATGTAATTCAGCGATTGCATTAAGAACTAATTTGTCTTTCAATTGCTGTCCAACCTGTATTTTTTTTGTCAAGTTTATGAATAGTTTTCGATAAGAATATGGGCCTTTCCAAGATGGCGCCGGACAGATTGCTTGAGTATTTGGACACTATTTTCATTGTATAAGCACGATTTGTGCCGCTAAATATGCACATTTTCGAACAAACTCTATATGCATTGTGTAATATGATGTTACAGGACTGTCATCTGAAGAATTCTGAGAAGGTTAGTGAAAAAATTAATATATTTTGGTGGTTTCTACATTATCGCTATTTTTGCCTTGAATCAATCCTGTTGTTATGTTTGCTATTGTGCTAAGCTAATATAACGCTATATTGTGTTTTCGCTGTAAAACACTTGATAAATCGGAAATATTGTCTGGAATCACAAGATGCCTGTCTTTCAATTGCTGTACACTATGTATTTTTCAGAAATGTTTTATGATGAGTATTTAGTTATTTGGCGTTGGTGTCTGTAATTTTTCTGTCTGCTTTCGGTGCAATTTCTGACTGTAGCTGCAATGTAAACTATGATTTATACCTGAAATATGCACATTTTTCTAACAAAACATATGCTATACAATAAATATGTTATCAGACTGTCATCTGATGAAGTTGTTTCTTGGTTAGTGGCTATTTATATCTTTATTTGGTCGAATTTGTGATAGCTACTGATGGAGTAAAAAACTGATGGAGTAAGAAAAGTGGTGTCTTTTGCTAACGTGGTTAGCTAATAGATTTACATATTGTGTCTTCCCTGTAAAACATTTTAATAATCGGACATGTTGGCTTGATTCACAAGATGTGTACCTTTCATATGCTGTATTGGACTTGTTAATGAGTGAAAGTTAAATATTAAAAAAATATATATTTTGAATTTCGCGCCCTGCACTTTGAGCTGGCTGTTGTCATAAGTGTACCGACGTCGGGCTTGCACGCCAAACAGGTTACTCCATTTTAGAATAAGGCTGTAACGTAACAAAATGTGGAACAAGTTAATGGGTCTGATTACTTTCCGAAGGCAATGTATATGGAGACTGTTTAGTGACAAAAATGGATAAATACATGTAAATAGATGTGATCTTTCTTAGACAGTAAATTCGTAAAGTATTCAGACCCCTACAATTTTCCACATTTTTTTACATTACAGCCTTATTCTAAAATGGCATAAATAACACATTTTTTGCAAACTGAAACACCTTATTTACATAAGTATTCAGACCCTTTGCTATGAGACTCGAAATTGAGCTCAGGTGCATCCTGTTTCCATTGATCATCCTTGAGATGTTTCTACAACTTGATTGGAGTCCACCAGTGGTAAATTCAATTGATTGGACATGGTTTGGAAAGGCACACACCTGTCTATAAAAGGTCCCACAGTTGACAATGCATGTCAGAGCAAAAACCAAGCCATGAGGTCGAAGGAATTGTATGTAGAGCTCCGAGGCAGGATTATGTTGAGGCACAGATCTGGGGAAGTGTACCAAAAAATGTCTGCAGCATTAAAGGTCCCTAAGAACACCGTGGGCACCATCATTCTTAAATGGTTTGGAAACACCAAGACCTTTTCTACAGCTAGCTGCCTGGCCAAACTGAGCAATCGGGGGAGAAGGGCCTTGGTCAGGGAGGTGATCATGAACCCGATAGTCACTCTGACAGAGCTCTAGAGAACCTTCCAGAAGGACAACCATCTCTGCAGCACTCCACCAATCATGCCTTTATGGTGGCCAGACGAAAGCCACTCCTTAGTGAAAGGCACATGACAGCCTGCTTAGAGTTAACCAAAAGGCAACTAAAGGACTCTCAGACCATGAGAAACAAGATTCTCCAGTCTGACCAAATCCAAGATTGAACTCTTTGGCCTGAATGCCAAGTGTAATGTCTGGAAGAAACCTGGCACCATCACTACGGTGAAGCATGGTGGTGGGAGCATCATGCTGTGTGGATATTTTTCAGTGCCAGAGACTGGGAGACTAGTCAGGGTCGAGGGAAAGATGAACGGAGCAAAGTACAGAGAGATCCTTGATGAAAACCTGCTCCGGATCACTCGGGACCTCAGACTGTGGCGAAGAATCACCTTCCAACAGGACGATTACCCTCAGCACACAGCCAAGACAACACAGGAGTGGCTTCGGGACAAGTCTGTGAATGTCCTTGAGTGGCCAGCCAGAGCCCGGACTTGAACCTGAAAATAGCTGTGCAGCGACGCTTCCCATCCAACCTGACAGAGCTTGAGAGAATCTGCAGAGAAGAATGGGAGACACTCTACAAATACAGATGTGCCAAGCTTGTAGTGTCATACCCAAGAAGACTGGAGGCTGTAACTTCTGCCAAAGGGGCTTCAACAAAGTACTGAGTAAAGGGTCAGAATATTTATGTAAATATGTTATTTCAGTTTATTTTTTGGTCAATATTGGGTATCGTGTGTAGATTGATGAGGGGGGAAAAACAATTTCATCAATTTTAGAAGGCTGTACTGTAACAAAATTTGGAAAAAGTCAAGTGGTCTGAATACTTTCCGAATGCGTGTAAAAATCGACCGTCCTCAGTTGCAGCACTCAATACAGAGTTCCAAACTGCCTCTAGAAGCAACGTTAGCACAAGAACTGTTCGTCGGGAGCTTCATGAAATGGGTTTCCATGGCCGAGCAGCCGCACACAAGCCTAAGATCACCATGTGCCATGCCAAGCATCGGATGGAGCGATGTAAAGCTTGCCGCCATTGGACTCTGGAGCAGTGGAAACACGTTCTCTGGAGTGATGAATCACGCTTCACCAACTGGTAGTCCGACAGATGAATCTGGGCTTGGCAGATGCCAGGATAACACTACCTGCCCCAATGCATAGTGCCAAAGGTAAATGTTGGTGGAGGAGGAATAATGGTCTGGGGCTGTTTTTCATGGTTTGGGCTAGGTCCCTTAGTTCCAGTGAAGGTAAATCTAAAATCTTAACTATTTTTAATCTTAACTACTTTTTGGTGTGGAAGAACTTGACTGGCCTGCACAGAGCCCTGACATCAACCCCATCGAACACCTTTGGGATGAACTGGAACGCAGACTGTGAGCCAGGCCTAATCGCCCCGCATCAGTGCTCAACCTCATTAATGCTCTAGTGTCTGAATGGAAGCAAGTCCCCGCAGCAATGTTCCAACATCTAGCGGAAAGCCTACCCAGAAGAATGGAGGCTGTTATAGCAGCAAAGGGGGATCAACTTCATATTAATGCCCATGATTTTAGAATGAGACGATCAATGAGCAGCTGTCCACATACTTTTGGTCATGTAGTGTATGTGTTATGAATGACCAAAGGTGGCTGACCTTGTAAGAACAGCGTCATATGATATAAGGCATTTATGTATGTGTTATAAATGACCAAAGGGGTCTTACTTTATATTAAGTACAACATCATGCGATATAGTCTATATGGATGTATTATGAATGACCAAAGGTGTCTCACTTCAAAGTATTAAAGGACACTACATGAATTACAGGACACTACATGGATCCACAGGTAAATGTAGGGTGTAAGAGGTATTTAAATTGCTTGATGGACCTGCAAAGCTTGCGTTTGTGTGTGTGTGTCAGAATCAACATGATTTTGAATTGTCCAACATGATACTACCGCTGGAAACTAGGGCTTGATAACAACCTGTTACAATGGAGCCAACATTTTGAGTGGGTAAATGTGTCAAAGACCTGAATGGGTCCAGAATCTCACGGTATGGCACATTTTTGTTGTGTTTGTGTACTGACTGAGCAACATGTATCTTGGTTTCAGAAAAAAGACACTTTCAATTTCTTTAGGTTGGAGGCTTTCATCAAGGTAAGTGTTTCTTGGTGTGATGTCGTCCCCAGGCTATTGCAAACACTGCACATATAAGCCTGGGATATCAACCATTCAAATTTGGCCTCAGTGGGAGTGAACATAGAATTCTATAGGAGTGAGCTTACTGAGTAATGTATTTGTCATCGTCATTACTTAACACAGTCAAAATGTCATAATTATGGCTAAACCCTGACCATTTCCACAATGCAGCTTCTTCAAATTTGATTTGAAACCTAACCCTACGTATGTCATGACTGTCTTGTGACGATCCAAATATATCAGATCAGCTTCGCAATAAATAACTTCAACCAGACCCCCTCTCACCCGCAGAGGGGCGTGGAGGGAACTGGTGGGGGTTAACACCTCACGCCCTGTTCAAGGCCAGAACATTCAGACATCCCTCTCCAAATTCACCCAAGGAATGTCCTTTGTTTTAAGAATACTTTTTCCGCCGACACTCTAACACGTTCAAAAGCAACTACTGGAACAGCATTACTGACACAGAACGTGGGGAATAGTCTGAGGCGACCTAAAATAACACTAATGTAGTTTTGGTTGTTATTTTGTGATGTCATTCAAAATGTTATAAAGGAAATACTGTATCTTGGAAAGTATACATAATACATACAAATCTAAACGCAAGGTAGAGACGATAAAGTCAACTCCCGGACAATCGCTGGTAGGGCTGATTAGCTGTCCTTAAAGTATCTAGAAAAGCGAATTTAAGTGGAACCATTCTACTACTCTTTTCAAACCATGGTATTCCGCTACTCTCTTCACCCCACTGGGAACCATTGACACGGCTGGCAAGCCGGTCTTCAAAGAAGCATCTTCCAGAGCGAATGGAAGGAGAACAAACTTGTAGTTCTGTTCAAGTCACCGGATACCGGACGACTGCAGAGGAGAACAGAGAAACACCTTTTGGACTATCAGAGCCTTACAAGCGTGCCGTGAAAAGGCCCAACCCCCCCTTTCCAAGGCCAGGTTCCGGGGAAGAGACACGGTGAACCAAAGCATTTTCACGTAAATACATTCATAATTTCTTACTCCAAGCGGGAGACAGTACATGTGAAAATTATAGGAGTACTATAAGTGAAAGTAGTTTCTAAAATATACCAACTTTAAGTGTCTCTGTCCCTCTCTCTCGCCGTCTCCATGTCTTTTGTAAGAAGCAGCCATGTTGATGTCAGTCCACTAGGGAACTGTTTTTAATGTATTAAGTGTGTATGTTTATCCTGTGTTACCATTTAGTTAGCTAGTAAATAAATAATTAAACCAATTTGTGTAGTACTGAATCATAAGTAAGGCTCTGGTTTTTGCAGATACAAGGAGGTTACGACTTTTCAGAATGATGATATGATACGAGGTTATGATTAATAAGTTGACTGTTTATAGATGGAATTAATAAAGACCTTTAGAGTTTGATTTGGGAGATGGTAACTCTTTAAAGAACCACTCTCGTGGTTCCCCAATTCCTAATGAGTTAATTGTTACATGATTAATTGAATCAGGTAACAATTAAACATAGTTAGTTGATTAGATAAATAACAGTCATCATATTAATGCGAAAGTAAAGTCACGACACCTAACTGCTGAAGGCCAAGTATGATGCATTGGTCCATCAGATCTTTTGTGCATTTGGGCAGAAGTGTCTGGGAACGAGATTAGGTGTAATGTGACTAATTTGACATCATGTAACGGTTGCCCTCCTCCTCTTCGTCCGCAGAGGAGGAGTAGGGATTGGACCAAAGCGCAGCGTTTTGATATGACATAATGAATTTATTAAAGAAATGACGAAACACGAAAATACTTTAACAAACTACAAAAACAAATAAACGATGTAGACAGACCTGAACGAGAGAACTTACAAAACACGAAGAACGCATGAACAGGTACAGACTACACAAACGAACGAACAAACGAAACAGTCCCGTGTGGTGCACAGACACAAACACGGAAGACAATCACCCACAAACAAACAGTGTGAACAGCCTACCTTTATATGGTTCTCAATCAGAGGAAACGTCAAACACCTGTCCCTGATTGAGAACCATATAAGGCTAATTACCAATGACCTAAACATAGAAACACAAAACATAGAATGCCCACCCCAACTCACGCCCTGACCAACTAAACACATACAAAAATAACAGAAAACAGGTCAGGAACGTGACACATCACTTTAGAGCGTATGCCATACTTCAGCACAACATGTCACCCTTCATAAAGCACATGTTTTTAACCTACTCGACACAGTGTGTTATGTCACACAGTTATGCCACATTTATGAACCCTTAATAAAGCATGACATACAGTTATAGTTGTTTTGTAACACTTATGTAGTACTTATGAAGGCATTATGAAGGCTTTATGAAGCCTTTAGAAGCTAAAAGTAATTTAAAGCGGGACACAAATTTCACATGTAAAACTTCAAATTTCCCATGTAAGGTGAAATGTGTTATTTTCCTCACATGTAAAAAGGTGGTGTTAACATGTGAACTCTAAATTTAATACATGTGAATATATGGTTTCAGATGTGAACAACTGACCTCACGTCTCTTTTGTTTTCACGTGTGAAAATTTCAGCTATTTCACGTGTTTTTTTATAAGGGAAGTAATGAAATGGTATGGGGGTTTTAAAGTAAGTGGTACGCTGTAGAGCTAAAATAGAGTAAACATCTTGTTAGGGCTAGGGGTTCCGCTAGTGGAACCCCTAGCCAACATCCGCTGAAAAGGCAGAGCGCGAAATTCAAAAATATTTTGGGGAAATATGTAACTTTCATACATTCACAAGTGCAATAAACCAAATTAAATCTTAACTTCTTGTCAATCTATCCATCGTGTCCGATTTCAAAAAGGCTTTACAGCGAAAGCACACCATATGATTATGTTAGGTCAGAGCCTAGTCACAAAAACACATACAGCCATTTCCAGCCAAAGAGAGGAGTCACAAAAAGCAGAAATAGAGATAAAATGAATCACTAACCTTTGATGATCTTCATCAGATGGCACTCATAGGACTTCATGTTACACAATACATGTATGTTTTGTTCGATAAAGTTCATATTTATATCCAAAAATCTCAGTTTACATTGGCGCATTATGTTCAGTAGTTCCAAAACATCCAGTGATTTTGCAGAGCCACATCAATTTACAGAAATACTCATAATAAACATTGCTAAAAGATACAACTGTTAATCATGGAATTTTAGATCCACTTCTCCTTAATGCAACCGCTGTGTCAGATTTAAAAAAAGAAATTACGGAAAAAGCACATCATGCAATAATCTGAGTACAGCGCTCAGAAACCAAAACAACCCAAACAGATATCCGCCATGTTGTGTAGTCAACAGAAGTCAGAAATAGCATTATAAATATTCACTTACCTTTGATGATCTTCATCAGAATGCACTCCCAGGAATCCCAGTTCCACAATAAATGTTTGTTTTGTTCGATAATGTCTATCATTTATGTCCAAATACCTCCTTTTTGTTCGCACGTTTAGCCCAGTAATCAAAAATCATGAGGCGCGATCACTAGGTGCAAATAAAGTCAAAACGTTCTGTTACAGTCCGTAGAAACAGGTCAAACGATGTATAGAATCAATCTTCAGGATGTTTTTAACATAAATCTTCAATAATGTTGTAACCGGAGAATTCCTTTGTCTGTAGAATTGCAATGGATTGCAACTATCACGTGAATGCGCGTGGTCAGCTCATGCCTCTCTGGCAGACCTCTGATTCAATCCCCTCTCATTCGCCCCCACTTCACAGTAGAAGCCTCAAACAAGGTTCTAAAGACTGTTGACATCTACTGGAAGCCTTAGGAAGTGCAATATGACCCCATAGACACTGTGTATTCGATAGGCAAAGAGTTGAAAAACTACAAACCTCAGATTTCCCACTTCCTGGTTGGATTTTTTCTCAGGTTTTTGCCTGAGCAGGCAGTAGCAGGCAGTTTAATTTGGGCACGCTTTTCATCCAAAATTCCCAATGCTGCCCCCTACCCTAGTGAAGTTAACCGACTTGCCTAGTTAAATAGAATTACGAACCTGTCACTTAAGACCTATAGGTTAGCCAAACATGTTTATAATAGATATAAAGGCTGTTAAGATAGTGTATTAGTGCTTCAAGAAAGGAGTGTATACTGTGTATTTAGCCTGGCGAAGCGGTTTTATGCGTTGACTGAATGGAAGCTGATAATTAATTGTTTTTTACTCCGCTGGTCTTGGCTGGTCTTGGCTGGTCTTCACTGTCCGAGACTGAGTCAAGACCCAGTACAAATGTATCTGACACTGAGATAAGACAGAGACACTCAATATGTGGTCTAGAGACCGGATTTATGTACTACAAAACTGCTAACGACTCATTTCTGTTTGCAGGTGAAATCTCTTGAAAAGAGGAGAGGAGATATGAAGAGATTTTTTTTTTTAAACACATGATTTTGCTTGTGAAACGTTATGTGATCACGTGAAAATCCACATGTAAAACTCCATGTGTAATAAATGTGCATAACTTGTGCATAACTTAGAAATTTCACATGTGAAATCATGTGTTTTTTTCCATAAGGGATGGCTGCTACTAAGACAACTGACAGGGTCTGGATGAAGGGATGGGAGACTGATGAATATTACAGATTCACTCTTTATCTCTTCATATCTCCTCTCTCTCCTTCTCTCTCATGCTCTCTTTCTCTGTCTTTTGATCCCTCCCTTACTTTCTCTCCATTGCTATCTCTCTACAGTCTCTTCTCTCTCTCTCTCTCTATCTTGCATTCTCACTCCCTTTCTGAAGCTATCTCTCTCACTTGCTCTCTCTCTTTCACTTGCTACTGTATCTCTCCTTCTCTTCTCTATTATCTGTCTTTTCTCCTGAAATTCACAGATACAGTATTAAAGACACGTGAGTCACGTTTTTATTGAATATTAAAACATACAATCTACTTGCAGTGAAGCCCCTCAACATTTATATTACATTTTCCTCTAGCAGACTCCCACCCAGAGCGACCCACAGAAGAAACCAGGGTCAACGCCCTTCTCAAGAGCACGTCGACAGATCTCCCACAAAGTCAAAAACGGGGACCCGAACAAGCGACCGATCAGCCACCGGCCAAAGCTCCCAACTGACAGGTCACCAGCCCTACAAGATCCTCCCCACAGTTCCCAGAGAGCTGACCCTCAACCATCCGAGACCCTCCCCCACAGTTCCCCCAACAGGAGAAAACAATAATCCCCCGATGTGAGTCACGTTGGTGTTAAAACATTGGGACATGGTTAGATTAGAAAGCTTTGAGTTACTGGACGTTAGTTTGGAGCAGAGAGTATCACTATCTCCCATTAACATATGTAGGAGTGTGTGCGTGCGTGTGTGTGTTTGCGTCTGCTTGTAAATGATGTGTGTCTTTGTGTATGTGTTTATGTGTGTGCTTCCCTGTGCCCCAGATAATGTCCAAGTCAATGGTTTCAAGTGTCACTTGCCAGGAAATCACTTGCCAGCTCTAATTGATATAGTTGTGCAATCAACACATTTCAAAACGTCTAATTTCCTCCAGCCACCACCGTCTGTGTGTGTGCGTGTGTGGGATCTTTACACTCAAGCCTAAAATACAGTGCAGAGGATAAATCTAGTAAAGAAAAGAACAGTCTTGTAGTTTATATGAGGGGACATCTTTCAAACATGACTGGCATAACTCAACTCCCATCAATTACAGCTTGCAGTTGAGAAACAATCTTAATATCATATTTAATCGATTGTTATACGACAAGGTTTGTAGAGACATTGTGCTTTGAATTGTGTTTGTCTGCAGAGGTAACATAACATGGACAATGGCACTTTATAACATTTTAGTGTCAGTAGTGAGTAAATCTCTGCACATCATAGATTTATGTTACACCAGATTTCTATGACAAGGAGTAGGTTGAGGCTGTGTCCCAAATTGTACCCTGTAGACCTTTTGCACAACATATCAAAGCCCACTTCCGCTCAACATCCTACCCGATACATAGCTTCCTGTCTCGATTGTGTCCTGTCTTGCCTTCTCACAAAACGACCAGTGTGGGCCTCTTGTGAAGGCATGGGCCAAGGAGCAATGAGCTACTACTGCAATGCATCTTTCCTTTTTTTGCTGTGACCATCCACATTGTCTAACACCCTGTAATCCATTTATAGATAATAAACACCTCTGCTTATACTCCAAACACAATGCTATAGAGTTTTTATTTAGTCACAAGAGAACAGAAAAATGTTACTGAATTAATTTAAATGATTTATTAATTAATTGCACAGACAGATTTGTTGGTTTGTTTCTCTTTCATTAATTGAAAGATAAAGGAGCCTGTCCCTTTATTTAGTTATTTAGTCTTTCCTGCCTAAGAACTTTTGCATGTACACATAAATAGTACCAGTCACCCTTGTCTCTAATTAGTGAGAACACCACTGGGTCTCTATGAATTCTCTCACCTGAAGAGACTACGTGAAGCTGGTCTTCGTCACTGAGCACAAATGTGCAGCCTTGAAAGTTGCTCTCCAGTCTGTAGTCATCCAGGAGCTGTGAAGGGAATGGTGGTGACTCCTTATGGTGAACTATGTGTCGCGTTGTGATTGGAGGCTGCTGGTAAGACAGGAGGCTCCCCACCTGTACCTTTCCAAAGTGGGAGTTGACTAAAAGCTTTTCAGCAGACATCCCCATGCTGCAGATCAACGGCTTGGATAGAGGGTCAAAGTTCTTGTATTTCTCTTCTATCTGGAGAACTGAGAGGTCAGGGAGCGGTCCAAGGGCGCTGTAGAGTGTACTTCTGCAAAGCAAAGCAGCCGCTGTGGTTAGCCAATCTAAACAATGTACTTGAAACCACCTGAAATTAAATCATTTTATACAGTCAAAGTGTAATAGCACATGACCAGCTACTACCTACTATTCTGGCTATTAGGGAATACTCACCTAATCCCTCCTGCCATGCGCTTTTTGGTGGGCTTGGTGATGGTCATTTTGCCTATGGGCCCAGGTTGCAGACCCTGTAAAAAGACAAGGGCACTATTCTAAATCTAATCATGAGACAATTTAAGTTTTCATTAAATCATTTATTAGCATTCTGATGTGATTATAATCATATGATGTTGATATGTGGTATAGGTATTAAAACATAGCACAGTCCTTGGCTTATGCCACTGCTGCTTGGCCTCTGTGCAGCTGTGCACAGGTGGGACGACTGGTGTTCCCATCTGTGAATAGTGTGCAGACTTTAATAGTAATGCAACTGTGTGGTTGCATAATGCAGTGGCAGCAACACATGAACAGTGATGTTGTATCATGATGTTGTATCATTGTTACTGGCTCAGAGAGCTTCAGTACAACCTACGTGGGGATATAAAAATAATATGATTAGACTATAAAATCACTCAACATGTGTCATGACCAGCAAACAGAAGTGACTGGCGCAACATGCAATAGCCACTAAATTCATTAGAGCAATACGGGTTTAAACTTTTCTATTAAGAGTATATGCCCTTGTTAAAATGTAATCTAATGCGTCCAACATAACAGAGTTTACATAAACAGCAAGGAAGACGATTGAACAATTCCTACACTAAGAACGGTTTCATAGACATGGGTTAAGCCTAGTCCTAGACTAAGCAATGCCTCTTAATGCAGACCTCCATTGAAAGGAACTTCTTAGTCTAAGACTAGGCTTCATCTCTGACTGTGTAAACGGCATGTAGTGTGTCACGAACAGCTGAAATTTCACCTTACACTCAAACTTTGTGGTTTCTAATTTTTCCTCATGGACCTGTAGCAGCAAGCCCTTATGCTGACCTCTCCAGTCACTTTGTCCCTGTTCGAAACTATTTGGAATAAAAAGAATGAGCAATCATAATGTTAGCTGGCTACTGTAAAAGGCATGTCTTAAACTAGGTTATTGCTTTGAGTAAACGTCCTTGTCTGGTCTGATAGGCAACTTTTTTATTTTATTTAACTAGGCAATTCATTAAGAACAAATTCTTATTTACAATGATGGCCTACGGCCTACCAAACAACTTGGCTATACTTACCTTCATAGTTCAAAGGTAACTGGAGACAAAGTTTGAATCCTTTTTCCAACTTGGAGGTCGGTGCTTTGCTACTTGTCTTGGCCAGACGATGTACATCCGTCACTGCTATCTTGGGCAGCTCTTGCAAGCACCTTGTGTAAAACCGTGTTGGTAAGGGAGGGGGCGTTGGCTAATTGATAGCCACCTTACTAGTTAGTGCGTTAATAGCTCGCTAGCTAAGAGATACAAAAAGACACAGAACACAATAATCGAATTACAAAAATCCCTAACTGAATGGATAAACAGAATTTTCAACAAGAATGATAAAAAAAAATTGAAATATGATTATATTACTATACTGAGATAATGATAAAACGAGCGACTTCGAGGCTAGTATGGCTAAAATCAGGCTGACAGGACGCGATCGGGACAGGAAGCTATGTATCGGGTAGGAAGTTGAGCGGAAGTGGTCGTTGCTACGTTGTTCAAAAGGTCTATTCACTATATAGGGCCATGGTCAAAGTAGTGTACTGTATAGGGAAAAGAGGGCCATTTCACTGATTCCAGAGCATTGCCTGTATATTTGATTAAAGTTGTTGTGTGTGTGTGTGTGTGTGTGTGTGTGAGTATTGTGTTTTTATGTACTGTACGTGTGTGTGTGGGGGCACCTACCTGCCTTCGAGTGTACACGTGTGTGCATGTCCTCACGGAGTACGGTGGTTGCGTAACACTTGGCCTTAAGAGTCAATACTGAGAGGCCTTTCATGGCATTTGAGGTCAGAGGCTCCCCAGAGGACTGCACACAGCCTGCCAGGCATCACGGACGGAGGGTATACTGTAAATATGATTGAAGGAGGGCCTACCTTTGCATACTCTGAATTTTCATGAGTCTTCAAAGTGTCTGAAGGTGAAATGGAATTAAAAACATCAAAGAACTAAGCCCCTCTTCAAAAGTCAATCCACTATCATTAGAGGGGAGTTGTTGTGTTGAAACGTAAAGAAGTAGACGTTGTGTTTTTGCAGTGGGAAAAGTCCTGAGTTATGAACAGTTTTTTATGCTGACATTTCACTTCAAGAAGAAAGTGGGAAAGTCCCTTATTGACCAGGGGTTGTGTCACATAGAAATAGAATGACAAATTCCTTGATTCTAATTCTACATTATGTGTTGCCATTCAATGTTAAAGAACCATACAGACATCTTGGCTTAGTCAAAGGCCTTGGAATTATAGACAAGAATATGCACGGATGCATGCACAAGCACGCACACACACACACACACACCGTTCATATACATCTACTCTTCATGAAATATTTATATCCATCTACAAATGGAATTGGTTTCTATACAACAAGAAAATCAGCATGTACACCCTTTGACTAGAGCGCATCCACTATGACAATAATCTCCAAAGAAACGCCCCAAAAAATAAATGACTGTGAGAGAGGAGAGGCTCAGAATGCCTCTGTCAGCTAGATGGATAAACTAGAAATACCCCTTGCTGTAAATTTGGGCTCTCACAGCTCTGAACTCTCACCAACATTACTGACTGTATGCTGCTTTAAGGTTGCATCCCAAATCGCAACCTATTCCCTGCATAGTGCTATACTTTTGACCAGAGCCCTATTAAACAAAAAACAAAGTTTTAAGTGAGAATAAGCATTGGTCTGAAGTGGAAAAAGAAAGGAAATTCACATAAGCACCATAATGCCTATTCCACCCATGCTCTACCAAGGTTTTCCAGCACAAAGCTTTGATCAACTACAGTATCTATGTTGCTATTGTACTTCAAGCTATGTGTAGGCAGGTTGCTTAGGGTTCAAGACACACACAGTAGTACACACCACCACACTCAATGTCACTTGCCTGCCTCTTTTGGATTCTAGCTTGAAATTTTTGCTATACTAGAAATAGATTGCTTTACATGTATAATGTATATACATGTTGGGGTCAATGGTGGGTGGATGAGAACCAGGTATATTGAAAGTTACTGAGGGAGAAAGGGGAGTGCAAAAAGTTTACATTCTGCAGAACATGTTAGTGTTAAATCTCATGTATTCTATGGATGAGGGCAAAGGACAACAGTCTGGTTTCAGTCACTGATAAGGTAGGACAGCCGTGGAGTAGGGAGGAGTGAGGACTAAGGAACTAGAGCTGAGGGCAGGTCAGATGAAGTGACAAGGAACAGTTATATTACACACAAACCACCTAAGTTCCTGCCTAACAACAGAGACGTATTGGCTGTCGAGATGTGCAAGGAGGAGACTGCGCCAAATAGGAGGATGTAAATAAGTGTGTCCACACTTTTGACTGGTACTCTATATCAAGCCAAACTTTTCACTGGTGATATATATACATATATATACACAATGGCTTGCAAAAGTATTCACCACCTTTTTCCTATTTTGTTGCCTTACAACCTGGAATTAAAATAGATTTTGGGGGGGGGTTGTATAATTTGATTTACACAACATGTCTACTACTTTGAAGATGCAAAATATTTTTTATTGTGAAACAAACAAGAAATAAGACAAAAAGACAGACAACTTAAGCGTGCATTAATACTCCCCCCCCCAAAGTCAATACTTTGTAGAGCCACCTTTTGCAGCAATTACAGCTGCAAGGCTCTTGGCGTATGTCTCTATAAGCTTGGTACATCTAGCCACTGGGATTTTTGCCCATTCTTCAAGGCAAAACTGCTCCAGGTCCTTCAAGTTGGATGGGTTCCGATGGTGTACAGCAATCTTTAGGCCATACCACAGATTCTCAATTGGATTGAGGTCTGGGCTTTGACTAGGCCATTCCAAGACATTTAAATGTTTCCCCTTAAACCACCTGAGTGTTGCTTTAGCAGTATGCTTAGGGTCATTGTCCTGCTGGAAGGTGAACCTCCGTACCAGTCTCAAATCTCTGGAAGACTGACACAGGTTTCCCTCAAGAATTTCCCTGTATTTAGCGCCATCCATCATTCCTTCAATTCTGACCAGTTTCCCAGTCCCTGCCGATGAAAAACATCCCCACAGAATTATGCTGCCACCACCATGCTGTGGGGATGATGTTCTCGGTAGTGAAGGCATCAAAACTATGAAATGACACATATGGAATCATGTAGTAACCAAACAAGTGTTAAACAAATCAAAATATATTTTCTATTTGAGATTCTTCCAATGTGATTCGTGATTCCACATGATTCCATATGTGTCATTTCATAGTTGTGATGCCTTCACTATTATTCTACAATGTATAAAAAAGTAAAAATAAAGAAAAACCCTAGAATGAGTTGGTGTTCTAAAACTTTTGACCTGCAGTGTATACGTATGTGTATGTGTTAAAAGAATTAAAAAACATTTTTTACAGAAAAGTGGTGAGTGCATATGTGTTCACCCCCTTTGCTATGATGCCCCTAAATAAGATCTGGTTGTCACGCCCTGACCTTAGAGAGCCTTTTTTATGTCTTTGCCTTGATGACAGCTTTGCACACTCTTGGCATTTTCTCAACCAGCTTTACCTGGAATGCTTTTCCAACAGTCTTGAAGGAGTTCCCACATATGCTGAGCACTTGTTGGTTACTTTTCCTTCACTCTGCGGTCCGACTCATCCCAAACCATCTCAGTTTGGTTGAGGTCGGGAGATTATGGAGGCCAGGTCATCTGATGCAGCACTCCATCACTCTCCTTCTTGGTAAAATAGCCCTAACACAGCCTGTAGGTGTGTTGGGTCATTGTCCTGTTGAAAAACAAATGATAGTCCCACTAAGCCCAAACCAGATGGGATGGCGAATCGCTGCAGAATGCTGTGGTAGCCATGCTAGTTAAGTGTGCCTTGAATTCTAAATAAATCACAGACAGTGTCACCAGTAAAGAAGCCCCACACCATAACATCTCCTCCTCCATGCTTTACGGTGGGAAATACATTTGTGGAGATCATCCGTTCACCCACACCGCGTCTCACAAAGACAAAGTGGTTGGAACCAAAAGGATAAAATTCTACCAGTCTAATGTCCATTACTCGTGTTTCTTGGCCCAAGCAAGTCTCTTCTTCTTATAGTTGTCCTTTAGTTGTGGTTTCTTTGCAGCAATTCGACCACGAAGGCCTGATTCACACAGTCTCCTCTGAACAGTTGATGTTGAGATGTGTCTGTTACTTGAACTCTGTGAAGCATTTATTTGGCCTGCAATTTCTGAGTCTGGTAACTCTAATGAAATTATCCTCTGCAGCATAGATAACTCTGGGTCTTCCATTCCTGTGGCGGTCCTCATGAGAGCCAGTTTTATCATAGCGCTTGATGGTTTTTGCTGTTCTTGTTGTTATTCACTAGGGTTAATGTTTAAATAAGATAGCTAAATTCAATCAAAAATATGTGTAATTTTGGTATAGAATTTTAAAAATGTTGTTTATGTATAACGTATTTGGCAACAAGAATAAAAAATGCACAATCATTTCAATGGTCTTGTTATCATTGCAATAGTAACATATTATACCCTTCATGTCAAAAACATGGGTAGTGTTCATAATGGTAAATAAGTATTTTGCAAGGTTCTCCCAAAATTCTGACACAAATTTACATTCAAAGAACAAGTGAGACAGATTCTCACCTTGTTTTTCACAGAAAACACAGATATCATCAATAGCCAAAAATGTGGATAACATAGAATTACATGGATATATCTTATGTACAATTTTAAAGTGCACTTCATTAACATTTTTTGGTATACAATATGTGTAAGCCTTTAACCATGCATTTTTCCAGACAATGTCAGGAATAAGCATGTTCCAGAAAAATGTTCCTCTCAGTGTAAGTTGGTTTTGTGAATGGAGAATTTGTCTTATATATTTATTACAAGATTTCTCAAGTAAGCCCACGCCTTTCAATCCGAGTTCTGGATAAGTTTTGTGATCATTACCAAAGCGAAGATGAGTTTTCATTAGTGTAGTTAGACCACTGGGAACGGCTTTGATCACAGAAATAAACTCTCTGAAAGGTATTGGAAACTCTTTCAATGTTATAAATTGTTCATATGTAAGAATATTACCCCTGTTGTCAAAAACATCAAGAACAAAGTCAATATTTCTCTCATGTCAGCTGAGGTAGAACAATGACTTATTCCTTACAGTTATGTCTGAATTATTCCACAAAAGAGCTTTATGTGGGGAAAAATTGTGCAGGAAAAATATTTTCCAGGCCATTAAAAGTAGTTAGTGAAACCTAGCCAATTTAGCGGGTAATTTTTCAGGAATATAATTACATTTCAGTAAAAATTGAAGACCTCCCAATTTATTAAACACATTATTTGGAATGAAATACCATATTGAATCAGTATTGATCAAACATATTTTCAACCAGTTGATCTTGCAAGTGTTATTTATGTCAACAAAATCCAACACTTCCAGACCGCCTTCAACTCTTTTATTAGAAAGGACTGACTTTTTCGTTTGTGAGACTTATTTTTCCAGATGAAGTCAAGAAAGGTCTTATTGATCTTATTGATGAAGTAGAAGGATTTACAAATAAAGATAATGAGGAGTACACAAAATGAGACAGTTCCTCTGCCTTGGACAGAAGTACTCTCCCAAGTATAGAAAGATCTCTTTGTAGCCAATTATTAAATATATTTTTGGTTTTCTTAATTTTAGGGGAGAAATTCATATGTTGTCTGACTAAGTGGTTTTTTGACCAGATGTATTCCTTAATATATAACACAGTCCTTTACAGGAATATTTTCTATTTCTTTATCATCAAAGTCAAATAAACATAAGATTTCACATTTAGAAACATTCAGTTTTAATCCTGATGCAATAGAAAATGCAGTTATAGCATTAAGTGCATGGGCGACCTGGTCTTTGTCTCTTAAGAAAAGAGTAGTATCATCAGCCAGTTGGGAAATTTTGATTTCTTTGTTAAAAATGGTTAAGTGATATAAATTTGCATTATTCAGAATATCTAGAGATAGAAGTTCCACAACCAAAATGAATAAAAATGGAAAATTGGGCATCCTTGTTGTACACTTCTGTTGATACTGAATCTTTTGGAAGTATTAAGGTTTAGTAACACATAACTATTTATATCTTTGTAAAACATACGAATGACTTTGATACAATTTTCACAAAATCCAAAAAGTTTAAGTGACCTAAAAATAAATTAATGTTCAATTGTGTCAAAGGCTTCACAGAAGTCCAAAAATAAGACAACCACATCTGAGTCAATTGCATCTGAATAATCTATAAGACTAAAATAATATTAGAGCTTATGTGACAGCCCTTCATAAATCCTCTTTGAGTCTCATTTATAATGGTATCTATTTCTTTCTTTAATCTTTTGGCATAAACCAAAGCAATCAATTTGTAATCAATATTTAATAAAGTAATTGGTCTTCAATGGCCAATGAGAGAAGGGTCTTTATTGGGCTTCAGAATCAATGAAATAAGGTCCTGTTTCATAGTGGAGACCATTTCCCCACTTTTAATGCAATCTTGAAACACATAAAAAAAATTGATCTTCTAGTAACTCCCAAAACTGTCTATAGAATTCAACTGATAGGCAATCAGGGCAAGGTGATTTCCCTTTTTTCATTGAATTCAGAGCCTAATTTCTTCAATTGACACAGGTGAATCGCAAATTGAGTGGAAATCATCCTCAACTACAGGGACATAATTCCGAATGTGGCAAATGTGGCTTTCACAACCATCTTCGTGAAATTGAGAGCTGTAAATGTTTTCATAAAAGGAATTGACAAATTATGATATTGTAATGGGATCTTTGCATAAAACATCATTCATTTTGAGTGCAGTTAGATTTTCTTTTGTAGTATCTCTTTCCAAGTGCAAAAAAGTAACTAGTGTTTCTTTCCCCCTCTTCAATCCATTTTACTCTTGACCTTACAAAGGCACCCTTTGCCAGATCCGTGTAAAGCTAATTCTAGTTGTAAAGACTTAAATACAGACTCTTCTTCTTCAGATAGATTATCTTTCTTTAGAAAACTGTCAAGCTTGCTCATCAACTCTTTTTCTCTAAGGTTCTTTAAGTGCATCAGCTCTTTGGCACGGTTAATGGCTACCACTCTGACTTTATATTTGAAAAACTCCCATCTACTTCCATGACCGAAGTCTTTTCTTGCAAAAATATCTTTGGCTAACGATTTGATGTTTCCGATGAGAGTAGGATCTTTAAGAAGAGTGTTGTTTAATTTCCAATATCCTCTAGTACCTTTAGATTTTTTTGTATCTTGTAAATTCAGGGAAATCAAGTGATGATCAGAAAAGGGAGCCGACTGATGATCTACATCTATAACAAATTGTAACAAAATGGGGAAAATTAGGAATAAATCTATTCTAGATTTACATGCCATAGTTTTGTTGGTCCAGGTATAACCCTTTGAATCCGGATTGAAATAACGCCAGGCATCATCAACACAGAGATAATGTAGTGATTATATTGCTATTTTGAAGGCTTTGAATCATTCTAGGAGGAAAACAATAAACAGATGCATTAGGTGTTTCATTTAAATCCCCTGAAATAATTAGAAAAGCCTCTGAGTATTTGTTGCTTAAATCCTGTACTTTTCTGGTAAATTGGGTAAAAAGGGTCTGATTTGGAGGCATGTGAGTTATGTCCATATACATTACAAATGATGAAAATGGCATTGTCAAGTTTAACAGTTACTATGATCCATCTCCCATCCGGTGAAGATGTGGATTCTAGAATGTCACCTTTAAACTTGTGAATTAGTCTCAAAACACCAGCAGAATGATTTGATACATGATTGAAAAAGGCCATGTCTCCCCATTGTGATTTCCAAAATTTCAAATCACTTTCACCCAAATGAGTTTTCTGAAGAAGGACAACATTTGCTTTACTGCATTTACAATATAAAAATAAGGCGTTCCTTTTTGTAAGATCTCTCAAACCCCTAGCATTCAGACGAACAATATTGAGTGAGTTGAAAATGAACTCCTGCATTAAAAAAATAAAGAACACAAATTAGATAACAGAAGTAGTAATGTGAACAATAAAACAAACATTGAACCTTGAGAGGATTACTCCGACGGAAAACTACGCTCAGCTGAGGTAGCGGTGGTTAACAGTATAACACATCTATTTACTTCCTTTTTTCTATTTGGCAAGTGTTCATCAGTTGTAGTTCGAACGGTACATTTACTCGTGGCAGTACATTAACTGTACTCTTGGCAGTGCTCACAGTTCTAGTTTGATTAATGTCAACAGAGTTACCCAGTAATCATTCTTTCTTCGATAAACGCGTGTGGGCCCTTAAACCCAGCCTTCTTTCCCTCTTGTCGTGCCTTCTGTATAAGCGGCCACAGTTTCTCCCTGGCAGTCTGATCCTGCGGTATCAGAGCTTCTTTGATGCGGAGCTTCTTCTCGTCCAGAAACGTGTTCCCCTTGGCCATTTTCCAGATGATGTCCCTGTAATGGCGCATAGTTAAGCGCAAGATGACATTGCGAGGGGGTCCATCAGATGTTTGTTTCCCAAGTCGATGCACCACGTCGATCACGTCTCTTAGCTTGTCTTTGATGCACGGAGCCACCATTCCCAGGATATTAATGACTGCTTCCCTAATATCCTCTCCCTCTACCTCTTTTACACCTTGGATTTTCAGATTCCATCTGCGAGAGTACCTTTGAAGTTCATCTACATTCTCACACAGCTCAATATTTTGGGATTGCAGTTTCTTCAACTCATTCTCTAGGAAGGTTATCTTTTCCTTGCTCTCGCTCTCAATTTTGTGTAGCTGACTGACAGTTTCTGACAAATTATCGATCTTCTTTGATGTTTCTTCGGTGGCCACCTCTATGATGGACACTTTGGAGAACGTTGGGTCTTGTTTAGTAGACAGGGACTGGATTGCAGAGAAAAGTTCAGAAATGGAAATGTCCTCTTTTACTTTATTCACCAGTCGATTTTTAATTGGGGTCTGAGGTAAAGAGGTTGCAAGGATTTCATCCTGGTCAGTTTTGTTCCTTCTCTTGCTTGAGTTCGCAGCTTCTTGTGTATCCACGCTGCTCTGGTTCTCGTTCTGGCTAGCTAGCATGTCTGCCGTCTTCTGTGAGACTTGAATATTCCATCTACTATTGTCTTTCTGTCTTGTTCTTCCCATTCAACTTGACAAAAACGAACTCTAAACTTATCCTATGTCGCAAAAACAAGTTATAGTTTGTTTCTTTCAACATTGATAGCCAATATTAGACTGTTAACCACCTAACCCTCAATGTTGCTTTGACGAGCGAGAAAACACTCTCTCTCAAAGCGACGCCATCTTAATCTTAGTCTTAATCTTTACTACACTACTCACTGTTTAGCACATGACCTCACATGTGAATCCTTAAAGAGATGGGTGGGGCTGGTTTAAGAGGGTGTGGACAATGCTGAAGGGGTGTAGACAAAGGAGAGCTCTCTAGTAGGTACCAAAACATTCAAAGGCCTTTTCTCAAAAGTGAGTTTACAAGTGTATCAACTTTCAAAGTATAAATACTTTCCAAATTGTTCCTCCAAAATGCAGTGTATTATATACCATTTTGTAGCTCAGAGTCTCTACTTTTATCCAATGTAAAAAAACAAGTTCAAATGTTTCTACATAAGACCAAATCCAGGTGGTGAGTCACATATGTGACCGACCGGCTCATATCGGTCTTATCCTTTCTGGCGCAGGCGTTCCGCTAGCGACCCACCTCGACAACATCCGGTGAAATTGCAGAGCGCCAATTTCAAAATACAGAAATAGTCATAATAAACGTTCATAAAAAATACAAGTGTTATACATCGGCTTAAAGATTAACTTCTTGTTAATCCAGCCGCTTTGTCAGATTTCAAAAAGGCTTTACGGCGAAAGCATACCATGCGATTATCTGAGGACAACACCACGCATACAAAAGCATGAAAAACATTTTCCAACCAAACAGATGCATCACGAAAGTCAGAAATACCATTAAAATAAATCGCTTATCTTTGAAAATCTTCATCTTTTTGCAATCCCAAAGGTCTCCGTTACACAATGAATGGTCGTTTTGTTTGGAAAAGTCCTTCTTTATATCCCAAAAATGTCTGTCTATTTGGCGCGTTTCATTCAGAAATACACTGGTTCCAACTCGCCCAACATGCCTACAAAGGATCTAATAAGTTACCTGTAAACTTGGTCCAAACATTTCAAACAACGTTTCTAATCCAACCTCAGGTACCCTAAAATGTAAATAATCGATACAATTTCAGACGGAATAAACTGTTTTTAATACCGGAGAAAAACAACACGTAGAGCGCTCTCATTCACATGCACCGAAAGACAAGAGTCCACCTGAGTGACATTTAGAAAGAATACGACTACTTCTTAATTTTTCAACAACAAAAAAACATAGAACAATTTCTAAAGACTGTTGACATCTAGTGGCAACCATAGGAACTGGGTCCTAATCTGGGTCCTAATAATTCGGCTTCCCCATAGAAAAGCATTGGAAATCCAATGACCTCAACAACAACAAAAAATCCTGTCCTCTGAGTTTTGCCTGCCAAATCAGTTCTGTTATACTCACAGACATTATTCTAACAGTTTTAGAAACTTTAGAGTGTTTTTTTGTCCAATACTACCATGCATATGCATATCCTAGCTTCTGGGCCTGAGTAACAGGAAGTTTACTTTGGGCACCTCAGTCATCCAAACTTCCGAATACTGTACCCTATCTCTAAGAAGTTTTAAGTAGCAACATTTCTAATTGTTTTTTTACATTGGATAAAAGTAGAGTCTCAGAGCTACAAAATGGTATATCATACACTACAGTTGAGGAACAATGGGAAATTGATTTTGCTTTGAAAGTTGATAAACTTAAAAACTTACTTTTGAGAAAATGTACATTGAATGTTTTGGTACTACTACTGGAGAGCCCTTCTTTCTCTTCTTTGTATTCAGCATCGTTTACACCCTCTTAAGCCTTTGCCCCACCCATCTCTTTAAGGGTTGATCCGAGCCTTCTGTACGAACAACAGCAGTCAAGCACCCGTGTAAAGACCTTTATTATACACAGATTCAAAATAACTATTGATAACAAATGTGTATTTTGTGGTTGTGACCAAGAGACTCTTGACCATTTATATTGGGACTGTTCTTATGTCAGAAGATTTTGGAGTAGGATAGATTTTATATTAAAATAAACTGCTATTAATGTTAATTTGAAATTCTCTGATATTATGTTTTATTTTGATCCAAATTATATGGACCCTGATTTAACTTTCATTGTTAATTTGTTTATTTTTCATGGCAGATTCTTTATCAATGAAATGAAGTGGATGGAGAACAAACCCCTCTTCACAATGTTTACGTACCATAAAACTTTTTGACAAATGAAAATGTATCTGAATATGTAATAGCCCTGTCTGTTAGGTTTATGTACTCCTGTTTGTATATTTCTTGCTAGCTATTTCCAGACACAAATGAGAGAACCGCTCACTGAACATTACTCGCCCTAGCATAGCTGGTTAGGCTGTTTTTATGTTATCCAGAGAGTTAGTGACTGCAACTGTGCTGTCAGATTGTCCGTTCATAAATTCAGCACGTTTCGCTCTAGGAGCGTTCAAGCGCACACTGAACGCTTTGGCCAAGGAGTAGGGTTGAACCGAGCATTCTGACCTCACAACGGCAGTCAAGCAGTCAAGCTAACTGGCTAACATTGGCTAGCTTGATAGCTACTTCCAGGTACACAACACTCTGACCATTTTACTCACCCTAGCAGAGCTTGTTAGGCTGTTTTCATGTTATCCAGTGTGTTTGTAACTGTAAATCAAATCAAATCAAATTGATTTATAAAGCCATTTTTACATCAGCTAATATCTCAAAGTGCTGTACAGAAACCCAGCCTAAAACTCCAAACAGCAAGCAATGCAGGTGTAGAAGCAAGGTGGCTAGGAAAAACTCCCTAGAAAGGCCAGAACCTAGGAAGAAACCTAGAGAGGAACCAGGCTATGAAGGGTGGCCAGTCCTCTTCTGGCTGTGCCGGGTGGAGATTATAACAGAACATGGCCAAGATGTTCAAATGTTCATAGATGACCAGCAGGGTCAAATAATAATAATTGTGCTGCTGGCAACAATTTAATTACGCTTTTTTGCTGACAATTACTGACAGCGACCATATTCTTCGTAAATTCATCAGTTAATCTGCTCTCTGGCACACTCAGACGAGAGTCTTTTGTTAAGACATGTAGCTAGCTAGCTAGGTAACGGTGACTAACCCCATTCCGTACAGATTTGCACAACCGCGACATTCGAACGAGGCTGCAATGAAAACTAATGGGACTGTAGCGACCGTGTTGACATCAAAATCTGGGGTGTGAACTATGTTTCTATTCAAGAGTTAATTGACATGGCAATAGTATTGGAGAAAAGTTGAAAAAACTGTCCCCTCTGACGCTGTATGTTAAATTGTGACGTGTTATGACGTAACGTACAGCACGCATAACTCATTCTGTGTCTTACAACATTTACATTTTACATTTAAGTCATTTAGCAGACGCTCTTATCCAGAGCGACTTACAAGTACATACATTCATACTTTTTTTGTACAAGACTCATTCTGTGTCTTACAGCCTCTCTCCACCAGGTGTAGCGCTTCTCTCACCGTTTAAAAATAAGAAAGGGACAGGGACAGGTTAAGGGGGATACCTAGTCATTTATTCCATCATCACTGCAAGCCATCATGACTCTCAAAAGCCGCGACAGCCGCTGTTTACTTCTGAAGATAACTTTAGCACCGCCCTAAAAACCTGATTCAAATTTGACACAAACCTTCAAATAGGTATGTAATGACACATTATATAAACTCTTTATAGTGTTTTATTTACATTTTAGAGGTGATAAGATGATAAGTTGGACAGATCGGGTGAAAAAAAGCAGTTTCCCCACACAACATATCTCTCCCTTTCACTATCACGCGATAGGTTACGCTTCCCCACCCGCCATTTTTAAAAAGAGCCGACAGAGCTCATTGCCTTCTTGAATCATGCAGAGATGGGTATCATGAAGGTCTCGTCATTAATTTAGTTGGAAGGGGAGAAAGTGTGCTTTACAATGGTATTGATATTACAGTTGATCTGGAAGTATTACGTTTTTGGGGAGCTAAAATGAGGTCAATTGCACAGACCAGCACGATGTAAAAAAGTGAGTTAGTTACATAATCCCAACTCATGACGTTACTACCCTTCATGAATCTGCAGGAAGCTCCCCAACCAGGTTCAATGTTAGCTAGCTAATATTAGTCTATAACTAATTAAGCAAATGGGTCTGAGATACGAATAATAAGATCATACACGTAGCATTAGCTAGCGAGCCAGCCAGCTAACGTTAGCTAGCTAGCTAACAGTACTATTTAATTTGAAATGAATCTACTTTTTCAAAATTAGAAACGTGTAATATCTGAAAATGTAGCTAGCTAGACTATCTTACCCATATACATTATTCATGGATGGATGCATCTCCTGTAGGATGCCATGGTTGCCCTTAGTTTGAAGATGTAATCCGGAGACGGATGTTTTCTCCATCTCCTTAGCTATCATACTCGAATTCCACTGATTTCAAAACTTGGTCCTCCAGAAAGTGGAGAGCATACACGTAACATTAGTTAGCTAACAGTACACTTTAACTTGACATTAGGCTTATTTAGTTTTACTACGAGATAGATAAAAAATAACGCGTTAGAGAGGATTACCTACACATTCTAACCAGATCAAATAGACAGATGCGTGTTATATGGCAGACCAATCTGAACTCATCTCTCGGCATGTCCAGTCCACTCCTTATCTCAGCTAATCATGGCTAGCGTGAAGAATGCTGTAAAAAAAGATTAAGTTCAAATGGCTCTCGTGTGAAGTAGTGACCGGGGACATACGCCTAGTTTCCTGAAACGGGTCACATTTTGTTCATTCACTCAGTAATGATGTCATGTTTTTTTCTCTTGCTTGGTTAAAATACAATAGTCTAAAACAGTCAATTCGTTTAAAACTGACAAATTTAATTAAGTAATTAAAAAGCATTTCCTTTTCTTTTGACTGGGCGCTGCTGCAGGCGGCAACCTGTTCTCATAGCAATTCGTATTATTCTGTATGTAAAACTGAAATACTCCATTTAGAATGATATATTATGAATTACAATTCGTATGATATGTTACAAATTGCAATTCGTATGGTATGTATTCATTTGTGGATGTCATCATCCATTTCACATGATATGTTATAAATGAGTTACGATTTGCATTTCGTATGATATGTTCCGAATTTCAATTTGTAAACTATGTTAGGAATTTACAATACGTATGATATGTTACCAATTCCAATTTGTTGTAACTAACATTAGTTAGGTGTCTAACACTGAAGTTAGCTAGGAGGCTAACGTTACTTAGGCTAGAGATTAGGATTAGGGTTAGGAGTTATGTTAAATGTTATTAAAGTTAGAGTTAGGGGAATGTTTAAGTAACATGCTAAGTAGTTGCAAAGTAGCTAAAAAGTCATAAGTAGCTAAAATGCTAAAGTTGTCCATGATACAGTTGTCCATCGTACACTCAACTTTTGGGTTGCTAGACATTCTCGTTATACGCCCATCCTTCCACCCCGACCAACCACTTACTTTTTTTGTCTTAAAGGACAATTTTCCTATTTCTGAAGTAAATCTCTATTTTTGATGGAAATTGCATGTTATGGAAGGGTCCAAACACATTTTTTTGAAACTTATCCCAGCCACGATTCACTTCCTCAATGCTCGTTGTACAGTATCAGGGCACGTTAAAGACATGATTAAGCTCCAAAAACACCTAAAGAAACAGACACGCCCTCAGTATAGTGATGTAGGTCATGGCCTGATACTGCACAATGAGCAATAAGAAAGTGAATCACAGCTGGGATAAGTTTCTCAAAAACAAGGCAAATCACAAAAAAGCGCCTGCCCTGACTACTTTTTACTTTTGAATGGGACATTTTTTTCTGTGAAGATACTGAAAAGTAACTTGACACTGTTGATCCATCAGTACGAATTGGACTTATAAGAATGACAAGACAGCAGGAGAAAGAGTTTATTCACTGTTTGAAACCGTGATGCTGTCAGTCAAGTCTGATAAACAGAGGTTCGGTTCACATGTGCATTTTTGAATACATTTACTATATGTGCTTCATAACTAGCTTACTGTTTCTTAAAAAAAATGATTTGTTTTCTCGGCTATGGTTTGTGTGGTCTTGGTTGTTCTTTGAGTAAATGTGGCGTAGCTAACTGCAGCTTTTCTCCTGTCTGAAATCTGGCTACTTCATTTTTACCATAGATTGGTCTGTGTAATGCAAATTAACTTAGTAGAGTGGCAGTTTCCCAAAGTTTAGTGGTTTTAAACTTAACGTAACTAACTAGTTATGTTTTGTGTTAGAAAGTATGGTCTATTGTGGTACATGAACTTGCCATACACGTTAGCCAATGTTACAATCTTATGTTGGCTAAGGTTAACATTACTTAGCTAGCTAAAGTTAATTGGCTATCATTGCTGCCAAGACATTTGCTAGTTTATTTGCGCATATGCGTTTGTGCTCCGATTACACACACGTGTCTAGATCAGCAGTTTACACATGATGACTTCAGCCTTATTTGACGGTCATTTTATGGACACCATAGTCTCGTTTTAATCTGACGACTAGAATTTCAGATAGGTCAACGCAAGAAATACTCTTAAAAATCAATTACTAACGGTATGTGGTTCTCGGTAACGACGGGACAGCTCATGGCAAAGGCCAGGAGTGTGTTGTGTACTTCCAATCGAGTTGATTTGCACATTTTCATTGAGATTGGTGTCAAATTGGCTTAGATATGACGGTAGGGAGATTTGTATTCAACATTGAGCTTCAACCAATACCTATTCTGTATTAAGGGTGCCATTTGCGACGAAGCCCGAGTGACTAATTTTGGTTTCAGCCACTGCACCATTCCCAGGAAGGATCCCAAAATGCACCCTGTTCCCTATTTAGTGCACTACGTTTGACTAGGTCCCATAGGATGCCATTTGAGAAGCAGACATATTTTAAAGAGTAAATTATTCATCTGAGACCTCATAACCGGGACTCAAAATGAAAAACCCAATGAAGGGATGGTAAATATAATTTTCCTGTGAAACACACCCCCTGATGGGAGTCATGTGGTTGAGTCAGTTGAATAAATAGCAACCAGTTTATTAATTTCTACCAGGACGTTGTTGATCATTACCATATTAGGGATGCAGTAATGAAAATGTAAAAGCAATGTAATTACAACTACAACTGTCATTCACCACTTCCTACCAGAGACTTCTATTTCCAAAATAAAAGGCTATGCCTACACTACAAGAACCCTACACAAAATGTGCTATGTAGAAAATGTGGCCCCATAGGGGAACCCTTTTTTGGACATAGGTTGAATCCTTTGCAGAGGGTTCTACCTAAAACCCTCTATGTACTGTAGGGTTCTTCGTAGAACTCCCTGTATATGGTTCGACCTAGAACCCTCTATGAAGGGTACTGCCTATAACTCTCTATGAAGAGTTCTAACAAGAACCATTTTATCATCTACAGGTTCTTCTGGGAACCCTCTATGAGCGGTTCCACCAGCCTTATTAGCTTTACAATTAAATGATTTATGACAATACATTATAAACACAGAGTATACCAAACATTAAGAACACGTGCTCTTTCCATGACATAGACAATTGAATCCAGGTGAAAGCTATGATACCTTATTGATGTCACTTGTTAAATACACTTCAATCAGTGTAGATGAAGGGGAGGAGACAGGTGAAAGAAGGATTTTTAAGCCTTGAGACAATTGAGACGTGGATTGTGTGTGTGTACCATTCAGAAGGTGAATGGGCAAGACAAGTGCCTTTGAACGGGGTAGGTGCCAAGTCACCGGTTTGTGTCAAGAATTGCTACGCTTCTGGGGTTTTCACACTCAAAAGTTTCCTGTGTGTATCAAGAATGGTCCACCACCCAAAGGATATCCAGCCAACTTGACACATCTGTGGGAAGTATTGGAGTCAACATGGGCCAGCATCCCTGTGGAGCACCTTCGACACCTTGTAGGTGTTCGTAATGTTTGGTATACTCAATGTACAGTATATCACAAGGCCTTTCGTTGAGGGTCTAGTTATAACACCCGTTTTACAGGCCACATCAGGCCTACAAATGTATTTTTATTTATTTAACCTTTATTTAATGAGGCAAGTCAGTTAAGAACAAATTGTTACTTACAATGACGGCCTACCAAAAGGCAAAAGGCCTCCTGCGGGGATGAGGGATTAAAAAAAAAAATAGGACAAAACACACATCACGACAAGAGACACAACACAACACTACATAAAGAGATACCTAAGACAACAACATAGCATGGCAGCAACTCATGACAACACAGCATGGTAGCAACACAACATGACAACAACATGGTAGCAACGCAACATGGCAGCAGCACAACATGGTAGCAGCACAAAACAGGGTTCAAACATTGTTGGGCACAGACAACAGCACAAATGTCAAGAAGGTAAAGACAACAATACATCACGCAAAGCAGCCACAACTGTCAGTAAGAGTGTCCATGATTGAGTCTTTGAATGAAGAGATTGAGATAAAACTGTCCAGTTTGAGTGTTTTTTGCAGCTCATTCCAGTCGCTAGCTGCAGCGAACTGAAAAGACGAGTGACCCAGGGATGTGTGTGCTTTGGGGACCTTTAACAGAATGTGACTGGCAGAACGGGTGATGTATGTGGAGGATGAGGGCTTCATGAGATATCTCAGATAGGGGGGAGTGAGGCCTAAGAGGGTTTTATAAATAAGCATCAACCAGTGGGTCTTGCAACGGGTATACAGAGATTACCAGTTTACAGAAGAGTATAGCGTGCACTGATGTGTCCTATCAGGACAATTGGTGGCAAATCTGATGGCCGAATGGTAAATAATGTATTTATTTATTTTTATTTCACCTTTATTTAACCAGGTAAGCTAGTTGAGAACAAGTTCTCATTTACAACTGCGAACTGGCCAAGATAAAGCAAAGCAGTGCGACACAAACAACAGCACAGAGTTACACATGGAATAAACAAGTATAAAGTCAATAACACAATAGAAAAAAAATAAAGTCTATATACAGTGTGTACAAATGGCGTGAGGAGGTAAGGCAATAAATAGGCCATAGTAGCGAAGTAATTACAGTTTAGCAAATTAACACTGGAGTGATAGATGAGCAGATGATGATGTGCAAGTAGAAATACTGATGTGCAAAAGAGCAGAAAAGTAAATAAAAACAATATGGGGATGAGGTAGGTAGATTGGGTGGGCTATTTACAGATGGACTATGTACAGCTGCTGCAGCGATCGGTTAGCTGCTCAGATAGCTGATGTTTAAAGTTAGTGAGGGAAATATCCCCAACTAGCCGCTCAAGAGCACCCTTACCTGCCGATCTATAAATTATTTCTTCATAATCTAGCATGGTCATCTGAATCAGAGTTAGTTTGGTAGCTGTGGTGAAAGAGGAGCAATTATGATAGAGGAAACCAAGTCTAGATGTAACATTAGCCTGCAGCTTTGATATGTGCTGAGAGAAGGACAGTGTACCGTCTAGCCCTACTCTCAAGTACTTGTATGAGGTGACTACCTCAAGTCAGTTAAGAACACATTCTTATTTACAATGATGGTCTAGGAACAGTGGGTTAACTGCCTTGTTCAGGGGTAGAACGACAGATTTTTACCTTGTCAGCTCGGGGATTTGATCCACCAACCTTTCAGTTACTGGTCCAATGCTCTAACCACTATATACAGGTACTGTATATACCTACAGTACCAGTCAAAAGTTTGGGTACACCTACTCAGTCAAGGGTTTTTCTTAATTTTTTGGTCATTCTTTATTGTCAGCAAGCTGGAGAGGACACAGTCAATCTTAGATGCATAAAGTACAGGTCTGAAGTGAGCTCTAATGGGGCAGTCCCATTTAGTTCCCTTATATACTGATTGCAGACATGTTACATAGGCATAGTTCATAGAGTTGGTTCTGTCTTGTGTCTAGCACCGTCTCCTATCTTACCTTAAAGAACATATTCTGGGCGTTCTACCAAATAGTCTAAAGGAGGACACATCTTTGCCATGCACAGGCAGGAGCTAAGGATGGTTTATAACACCAAAGACAAGATTCACAATGTAAAAAGTATGTCTTGTCCATTTTCCTACCAGTCCACCAGCAGCATGAGAGAAGTTTGGATGGGATCTCTCTCCATGCTCACTCCACGTGGACTCCTGTCGCACTCCTGAGAGAAAAGGCAGTTGATAGCTTCGACTGGATGCTGTGTACAGGTTGCTGGCTAGGACTCAGGTCTCATGGTAGAAGTGAAGGACCATACTGATCGCCATTGCTTCAGCCAGTTAGGGGGGGATTGAGGTTCACACTGTTCTTGGTCAAATGATTCCTTCCATGCATCTAGATACCATCTGTGGTCACATTCGCCATAACCTTGAGAAAGGACAGACCAGAACAACAGTTTAGTTTAGGGCATTTCTGATTCAGGAAATCTAGACAAATGCTTTACTGTATGACATATTATTACTACTACCTGATTCTTAACCTCTCTAGGGTACGTGGGACGGTAGCGTCCCTCCACCTCTTCAACATCCAGTGAAACTGCAGGGCACCAAATTCAAAACAACAGAAATCCCATAATTAATTCCTCAAACATACATGTATTTTACACCATTTTAAACATACACTTGTTGTAAATCCAGCCACAGTGTCCGATTTCAAAAAGGCTTTACGACGAACATATTCACAGAATAACACAGCCATTTTTCCAGCCAAAGAGAGGAGTCACAAAAAGCAGAAATATAGATAAAATGTATCACTAACCTTTGATGATCTTCATCAGATGACACTCATAGGACTTCATGTTACACAATACATGTATGTTTTGTTCGGTAAAGTTCATATTTATATCCAAAAATCTGAGTTTACATTGACGCGTTACGTTCAGAAGTTCCAAAACATCCGGTGATTTTGCAGAGAGCCACATCAATTTACAGAAATACTCATTATAAATGTTGATGAAAATACAAGTGTTATGCATAGAATTTTAGATGCACTTCTCCTTAATGCAACCGCTGTGTAAGATTTCAAAAAAGCTTTACGGAAAAAGCAAACCGTGTAATAATCTGAGGTAGGCGCTCAGAGCCCAATCAAAACAAAATATATCCGCCATATTGTGCAGTCAACAGAAGTCAGAAATAACATTATAAATATTCACTTACCTTTGATGATCTTCATCAGAATACACTCCCAGGAATCCCAGTTCCACAATAAATGTTTGTTTTGTTCGATAATGTCCATCATTTATGTCCAAATCCCTCCTTTTTGTTAGTGCGTTTAGTTCACAAATCCAAATTCAAGAGGTGCAGACACTTTAGTCCAGACGAAAAGTCAAACAAGTTATATTACAGTTCATAGAAACATGTCAAATGATGTATAGAATCAATCTTTAGGATGTTTTTAACATAAATCTTCAATAATATTCCAACCGGACAATTCCTTTGTCTTTAGGTATGAAAAGGAACGCAGCAAACTCTCACCGGCACGCGCCTGACTGAGCTCATGGCATTCTGCCAGACACCTGACTCAAACAGCTCTTATTCTCTACCCCTTCACAGTAGAAGCCTGAAACAAGGTTCTAAAGACTGTTGACATCTAGTGGAAGCCTTAGGAAGTCCAATCGGACCAAATTTTACACTGTATATTGGATAGACAAAGACTTGAAAACCTACAAACCTCAGATTTCCCACTTCCTGGTTGGATTTTTTCTCGGGTTTTTGCCTGCCATATGAGTTATGTTATACTCACAGACATCATTCAAACAGTTTTAGAAACTTCAGAGTGTTTTCTATCCAAATCTCCTAGCTTCTGGGCCTGAGTAGCAGGCAGTTTACTATGGGCACCTTATTCAGCCAAGCTACTCAATACTGCCCCCCAGCCATAAGAAGTTAAAAACAAACAAAATTGCCAGGCCTTACTTAATTTGGGAGCTCCCTTAACAGCTGGATCCGGGGTACCCTTATCTGCTCTCCCAAGGCACTTGCCTTAGGAAGCCTTTCAAATGGAGAGGTACAGAATCATTGATAAACATGTAAAACTTGGAAGTGGACATTCCATCAGTGGTATACAAAATTATACTTCAGACACATCAGATGATACAGTGTCCCTTCAAGCTGAATAGGCACATTCTAAAGTAAACAATCCCAAAGAGCCTATCTTGTAATCATTTTCATTTTCACCTGTTGCATTGACACACAATTCTGTACAAACTGTCCCTGGGACATAAACTTAGTCAAAATATTAAACCTGTTGCTTAACAAATCTGCTAGAACCTTCAAAAGGTTGGTACTGGCTTATCAGCTCAATATTCAGTACTAAAAATGTTTACTTGGATCTACTTCAATTCTGTACACAGTGCAACATAATGGAAAAATATTATTGTTTTAGATGACATTACCTTCTTACTTAAATCACTGGTTCTACCCAAACTATAGAATTTAGAAATAAATTGTGACCCATTTCAGTAAACTAGGCATATGTCGTAAATTATTTTTAGCAAAATGTGTTTTTTTGCCAGAAATGCCTTCTCGAACATGTGAACTTTCATGTGCCTTAATAACAAACATGTATGCATCTTTAAATATGAATACAATTGTTAAATTACAAGCCTAGTTAGTTTAGCTACAGAAAAAGTAAGCAATCTTCCCGCTAGCCATGATTGACTGAGATAATGAGTGGGCTGGATATGCCGAGAGATGAGTTTGGATTGGTCTGCGATATAGCACGCTTATGTCTATTTGAGCTGGTCATTATGTCTAGGTAATCCTGTCTAACACAGCTTTTATTTAAATGTATCGTGTAGTAAAACTGCATACAGTAAGTGTAGCTCTCCACTTTCTGCAGGACAGAGTTACGAAATCAGTGAGATTCGAGTATAATAGCTAAGATCATGTAGAAAACACCTGTCTCTGGATTACATCTTCAAACTCAGGGCCACTATGGCATCCGACAAGACACGTGAATGATGTATACGGGTAAAATAGTCTGGCTACCTACAGTTTCAGACATTACACATTTCTAATTTTGACTGAAAGTGGTTTCATTTCACGTTAAAGTGTACTATTAACTAGCTAGCTAAAGTTAGGTGGCTGGCTCGCTAGCTAACGTTACGTGTATGATCTTATTATTCATATCTCAGAGTAATTTGCTTGGCTAGGTATAGCCTAATGTTAGCTAGCTAACATTGAACCTGGTTGGTTAGCTACCTGCATATTCATGCAGTGTAGTAACATCATGAGTTGGGATTATGGTTCATTGTTTACCTAGCTAGCTACATGTCTTAAAAGACTCCACTTTGCAAGTAACCATTTAGTGTGCGTTTGTAAATTCAGTCTGGCCATCTACTCTCATCTGATTGTGCCAGAGCGCAGAATAACTGATGAATTTACCAACACTCAACACCCGTTGAATATGACCGATGTCAGTAAACGTCAGCAAAAAAGCGTAAATAAATTGATGTCAGCAGCACAGTTATAGGCACCAACGCTCTGGATAACATGAAAACAACCTAACCAGCTCTGCTAGGGGGAGTAAAATGGTCAGAATTGGGTGTTCTCTCATTTGTGTTTGGAAGTAGCTATCAAGCTAGCCAATGTTAGCCAGTTAGCTTGGGTGCTTGACTGCCATTAGGTCAGGATGTTCGGATCAACCCTACAGTGTGCGCATTGAATGCTCCAAGAGAGAAACACTCAGAATTTACGAACAGACAATCTGACAGCACAGTTGCAGTCACCAACGCTCTGGATAATATAACAGCCTAACCAGCCATGCAAGGGCGGGAAATGTTAAGTGAGCTGTTCTCTCATTTGTGTCTGGAAGTAGCTAGCAAGTTAGCTTGGGTGCTTGACTGCTGTTGTTAGTAGAGAACGCTCGGATCAACCCATAAAGAGATGGGTGGGGCTAAAGCTTAAGAGGTGGTGGACAATGCTGAATGGATGTAGACAAAGAAGAACTCTTCAGTAGGCGCCAAAACATTCAAAGAAAGTTTTTTAACTTTCAAAGCATAATTCCTTTCCTATTGTTCCTGAACTGTAGTGTATGATATACCATTGTGTAGCTCTCTACTTTTATCCAATGTAAAAAACTACATTTCAAATTTTGCTACATAAGACTGATTTGAGCCGGTAGGTCACAATTGTCAAAAACGTGTCTTATTCAATTACTCATACCTCAGTTATTCATTTCCCCACTGTCTCTCTTACAGCCTATTTGAGTTCAGTGTGTACTGGCAGCTATCTATTGTTCTACAGGAATCTTATCTCTAACCCAAACAACAGATTACACAAGAGCAGTGGAGCAGGCCTTGAAGAGTGAGCGGCCTGTAATTTAATATCAGTCCCAATGCTCAATCCCTCTGTTCGTCCTTATATTGAAAAATGTACTTCTTCAAATTACTAAGACTATCTCCTTCAACAAGGACTCAATTCTTCCCAATAGGAAGAGCTATCTCTACCAGGCACAGGCAGGAACCAAGGATTGTTTATGACACCAAAGACAAGCAACATTTCCTTTACACAGCCCCAGACCATTATTCCTCCTCCACCAAACTTTACAGTTGGAACTATGCATTGGGGGAGGTAGCGTTCTCCTGGCATCCGCCAAACCCAGATTTGCCCGTCGGACTGCCAGATGGTGAAGCATGATTCATCAATCCAGAGAACGCATTTCCATTGCTCCAGAGTCAAATAGTGGCAAGCTTTACACCACTCCAGCCGACGCTTGGCATTGCACATGGTGATTTTAGGCTTGTGTGCAGCTGCTCGGCCATGGAAACCCATTTCATGAAGCTCCCAACAAACAGTTATTGTGCTGACATTCCTTCCAGAGGCAGTTTGGAACTTGGTAGTGAGTGTTGCAACCAAGGACAGACGATTTTTACGCTCGCCGGTCCCATTCTGTGAGCTTGTGCAACCTACCACTTCACGGCTGAGTCGTTTCTGCTCTTAGACATTTACACTTCACAATTACAGCACTTACAGTTGACCGGAGCAACTCTAGCAGGGCAGAAATTTGATGAACTGATTTGTTGGAAAGGTGGCATCCTATGATGGTCACTGAGCTCTTCTTAAGGCCATTCCACTGCCAAAGTTTGTCTATGGCGATTTCATAGCTGTGTGCTCAATTTTATACACCTGTCAGCAACCGGTGTGGCTGAAATAGCCAAATCCACTCATTTGAAGGGGTGTCCACATACTTTTGTATCAAATCAAATCAAATGTTATTTGTTACATGCGTCTTATACAAGCCTTACCGTGAAATGCTTACTTACAAGCCCTTAACCAACAATACAGTTTTAAGAAAATAGAGTTAAGAAAATATTTACAAAAAAAGTAGAAAATTACATGTACTGTAAGTAGGGGTGAAGTGATTATGAATAAATAGATCATAAACAGCGAGTTGCAGCAGTGTAAAAACAAAGTGGGGTTCAATACAAAAAGTCCGGGTGGCATTTTGATTAATTGTTCAGCAGTCTTATGGCTTCAGGGTAGAAGCTGTTAAGGAACCTTTTTGACCTAGACTTGGCACTCCGATATTGCGCATATATATATAGTATATATACCAATCCCCATGTTTTTTGTTGGGCCTGACTTTATTGTATGCATACCCTGTTGACCATCTCATATTTTTGTTAAGTTGTTATCTGTATAATCTATCCTGTATTTTTTTCCCGAGTTATCTAACTGTAATCTGTAACAGTTTACCCTTTGTTTTGATTTGTTAAAGTCAAGTTCTAAATCGAAGTCTCCTGAGAGGAGCAATCTAAACATGAGTAAACGCCTAAACAAGAGTAAATGATCCTCCCCGTTCCCCATCCGACACATTTTCCCATAATGCATCATTCTCAACAACTCATCTTGATGACTAGCAGTTGTGCATGAAATCCCACGAGGAAGCATTCCACATTCCACCTTCTAAATAATTTTTGGGATGGAAAAGAACTCTACCTCAGATTCTATGGAATATAGGCTTACTTTGCATAAATGGTATACAGGCGTCTACGGGATTCTTTGATCATCTGACAGACAGACAGGAGTGCGGATGCTACAATACACTATCCCAGGTATGCCATTGAGAGCAGGGCCATGGGACACCAGGTGTAGTCATTTGTTTTCAGAATAATTGGAAATTAAAGAGATAATGAGCTCTTTGGGGAGACAAAGTCGAGTGGCAAAAAAAACAACTAAATTAGGGCCTACACTTTATGAGAAGAAGAATATAAGATATTTGTTCATCCATCATCCATGATATGCATAAGAACAAACGATCACAGTTTCTGATTTGGAGTGTAGGGGAAAGTGTAGCACTGCAGTCTTTTGTTTATACGATTATTGCAACTTCATATTCAGTCATTTTCTGTAGTGGAGTGCATATAGGAGTACACACTTTACAGTGTAAAGTGTTCCATTGGGGAGAGGCCATTCCATTGGTTGTTTTGTTGGTGTTATAGATCATCCAACTGAATCCAGTTTGCATTCCGCTATGCCTCTGTAGTGTCATTAAGCATGCTGAAGACATGCAAAAGGATTCGGGAATACCTGTAGTGAGAGACAACGAACACTAAAGCCCTATAGGTGATAGTAAGAATTGTCATTAATGTTTGAAGTTTCGTGATTATGTGTGACCATTTTCATGGCACATGGGGACTTATTATTCTTACCGAAGCAGAGATAAAAAGCTTGTGTTGGCCTTTAGGGAGGTTTCTTGCCGATGCTGTCCACATTTCCTGTGCCGTTTATGTATTTAGGAGAAGCACGTAGACGACATATCCACACAGAAACACCACCTTGCTGCATTCTAAATCAGAATGAATGAAGCCCTAGAGATGAAAGGCAAACATATGCAGAGATTATGAAGGAACAACGGACAATGATGTTCTTGGAATAGCTACATATAGAACAACCTCAAAGATTCACAAAGTGGGTAACTAAAGTATTCTCCTCAACTGCTTTAGTAAAGTCTTTAGTCTACATAAAATACCTCAGAAACTGAGATGTTTTGTCTTGAGGAATTTTAATGGGAAATGTCACTGCAAAGGATCTGAGTTTGCTTTTTAGCTCATTTACATAATATAACCAACATTTCCATCCCATTTTAAAGAAGCAACAATAACTTTATAGAGCATTCATAAAGTCTTCAAAAACACTTCATAGACACTCCATAACCCTTCTGTGATCCTTTAGAATTGCGTATGAAAGATTTCTGAAACATCTAGGTGGCTTTATAAAGTGTTTAATAAGTAGCTTAGATGTTGGATCCTCACTAATAGTATATCAGGCCTTGAGTATCTTCCTCTTAGATGACTCCCCAGAGAACGTTAGAGTGGAATCACTTTAATTATCATGCATGTACTGCATAAACTGTATATGCTGCTCTAACTGCTCGTTCCCTCCATTCCCTTGTCTTCGGGAAAATATTACTGGAATGTGAACCAAATACTAAAATAATATAGCTACTCTTGATTCTTGAATCTCTGCATGCTCCCTCTTACTGAGAAGGGAAACATTTTATTCTGCCTGTACTGCTATTGCCTGCTAGCAAAAACCAAGGCCCGGGTATCCAAATCTCAGAGGAGAGTTTATTTAATATGATTCTTTAGAGGAAATAAATGAAACCCCAGCTACCGAGCACTTTATTAACACTTGCTCTGGAGTTCCCCTGCGACCATTGTGTGTTTATTGGAAACACCAAAGGATCTAAATTCTGTTCAGAATGTGTTGACCCTTATTTCCAGTCAGATTCACCCTGGACTCCAATTCTTTATGGAAAGAAAACTACGATTTCTCACAGTAAAAACACTAGTTGTGTGAGGATGGCCACTAGAATGACTATATAAGATTGGTGGAGAAGAGTAGGTTTGGTTGGAAGAATACTGGAAAATATTGTATGCCTCCCAAATGGCACCCTATTAAAGAGTACACTACATTTGAGCACAGCCCTACGGGGGGTAGGGCTGTGCTCAAATGTAGTGTACTCTTTAGGGAATAGGGTGCCATTTGGGATGCAAAAGTTGATCTATATGAATAAAGGTTAAATAGAAAGTAGGTGTAAGGAAATGTGATAGAGACAATTATCATTAGTCAGAAACCAAATCAATAAGGAGCCAAACAGTTTTAAGACAAACCCGTCCACATATCCACTCTAACATCATTCACTTGAATAATAAGTAACTTTCTGCCAACGTAAAACCAACCCAATAATTTTTTCCCCCATGCTGAGTATAGCATACACCTGAGCTGTGTAAATTAGTTTGGTAACACCTCATATTCTGGGATAATTCATTAATATTCTGGGATAATTCATTTATGTAGGCCTAATTTTGTTGTATTTCACCAATCTATCAATGATACTGATAAGCATCCAACAAATGTTCCATCTGGTGTCCAATCATTATCAACAATAAAAATGCTATGGTCATGTAATGCTTCCACACATACTGTAGTGTGAAAACCACTTCTTGTTTAGACAGCAGATAGTGGAACAAGTTTAGTTTTCTATGAGTAATACCGTAATTCTAAAATGGGTCTAGATGTTGATACCCTTGTCAGTTCGCTGCTGTTCAAGTAATTTATCTGGCTGCTGAGTTATTTTCTCTGAATTTCAAAGTTTCTCTGATTACCTTGGCAGATAATGATCTTCCCATTTTGATTACCCTATTACATCCTCAGACAGTGTCTGTATCCTAAATGACACCCTATTCCCTTTATAGTGCACTACTTTTGACAGGCTCTGGTCAAATGTAGTGCATTATACAGGGAATAGGGATCCATTTGGGATGGACCGCAGACTGTTTCATGCCGCATGCAGAACAAGATGGAGTGATAATCACAATCAGAGCCCCCACCAATCAAAGCTATTCAAATCGTTCTGTGACGCATTCAAATCGACAAAGAAGCGTTTTCTGCAAAAAAAGTTATTTTCCACATTATTAGAGCACCACTTTGGATGCACCTGTGTGTCCCGTAGATAACCCCCTTAATCAGTAAGGAGAGCATAAATAAATAAACACCTCAAATGAGACCCGGTTTTATCCACACACTAGATATCCAATTACAGCCTTTTCCACTCTTTCTTTTTCTTCTTCTACAATCACATCCTTAATCCACTTTTGTCAAATCCAATGATCCTTTCTGTTGCATCAACATTTTGAGAGTGAGGTTGTTGAATGTGTATAGAATGTTTTGATCGTGGGGGTGGATCATGACTTTTATGGGAATGTTACTTAGGGCTCTATTCAATCAGATCCGTGTGAGCCAACATCCGCATATAGCGGTTGTTTTGGCGGTGTCGGAGGTGGAACTGCGTTAGCGCTGTCAAATCCACAAATTGCTCCCAGCATTACACCTAAAGCAGATATTGCCATGACAGTCGCATTAACAGAAATCCCACGCAACCTTGTTTACAAGTTCAAACACTGGAATGATTAGGATGATAGAAATGCTCATGATTTTGTCAAATGATTTTTCAATTTGACCGTAAATATTTCTATATGGCCTACACTTTCTCATTCTGAACTAATGCGAGTAGGGCGGGTGTGGCTTCATGACAATGGTCCTCTGGCACCTCCAAACATCCGCTCTGGGGGTGTCTGCTATTGCCAGTTAACGCTTGATCTGATTGAATCTAGGCCCTAATATTATAGGAACTGTCAGGGGTTTGAAAGGACAAGAAGAAAGATAAATGTACCTTTACATTAACCTTTTACATTTACCCCCTACTGCACCTCTGAAAGAATTATGTCATCATACCTTGAACTTTCAATTGAGAGGGCGGGTATGTTGAGAGGGCATAATATGTTACATGGGCATGTTTTAATGAACAGAACAGCTGTTCCACAACATTCAACTTGCATCTACTATAAAAATCAATTTTTTCAAGAGCTGTAAAACATGATGCAATTTACTGTAGTCTAAATCTGCTGACTATATATGCCTCCACCACATATTTATATTTATGGGCATTATAAACAAAAAACCAGTGATATCGCTGTAAGTTGTCAGCCTCCATTTGGCAATCTGCTCTTTCTCTCTTAGTTTGACTGGTTATGAAGCTAGCTAATATATTTCTGTTCTGCTGACTGGATCCTTCCCTTATTCCAAATTGAGGTATATTAACAACAGTCTTTTAATATGGAGCTAAGGCCTGCTGCGTCCCAAATGGCACCCTATTCCCTAAATAGTACACAGCTTTTGACGAGTGCACTATGGGCCCTGGTCAAAAGTAGTGCTCTAAAAAGGGAATAGAGTGCCATTTGGGACGAAGACAGCCTTAGCTCCATATTAAAAGACAGTCTCAGCTCAATTGGCTTTTCATCCCTCTAATATCTGAGAGAGAGGAAATTAGAATATGCTTTAAGGATCATTGTGAATTTATATTTTTCTTCCTTCCATGAGAGTTTTTAAACATTGGAATATTTTTTATATTTTGATATAATGTGATAATGATAAAAACGCAACTAAGAATTCCCCTCTGGACAGATGAAGTTGCTGCCCAAATGGAACCCTATTCCCTACATAGTGCACTACTTTTTGACAAGGGCCTTGATCAAAAGAAGTGTACTATATAGGGAATAGGGTGCCACTTGTGACACACAACGAAATGAGAGCTCCATCATGGCTAGATATATCAGGTTTTCTACACCACCGGGTCTGTGGGTATGATAGAAATTGTTAAAAGGTTAAAACCAATAGACATTCCGTCATTGGCCCCTATAGGGGGAACCCTTTTGGGTGCCAAGTAGAACCCTTCGATTTTTTAGAACCCTCTAACAAGGAACACTGTTTTTTCGACCCAATATATTAAATATAAGGTACCATCATTACTACACTTTGAAATGTAGGTGGGATCAATGTGTTGGCAGGGGCTCATTAGCATATTTGGAGGCATGGTCTAAAATATGTTGTCTTTGTGCCAACCGTTAATGGAAGTGTTGTACAAGTTTAAGTGATTTTATTATTATTATTATGTTGATATTAGTTGAACATCTCATTTGTCTATGCTCAGCTCTATACTCTTTTTTTTAGAGCGTGGGACAATCAAAAGCTGCACTGTTGAGCGGTTACTGCTTTTTCTGGTCATTTATTGGCATATTATCATCAGGAAATTGATGTTTTCTGTTGTTGCTAAGATTGCAGAATTGTGTTCCAATAGGTGCTCAACTTTCGACAACATAACCACTGGTACAACACTTCTAGCGACGGTTGGCACAAATACACAACATTCAGTAACTTGTTACTGTATTTTCACTGCAACCAGTAGCCTGTAGTGTACTGTAAAATTACAGGAACTTTTTAACAGTATAGCATTTCATGGCATAAAGGAAAACATGGTGGAGGAGAAGGAAAGAACAGGATAGTTCTTCACAACCATCACAGCAGTAAAAAAAAATTCCTGAGCAGTAAAGAACTCTGCCTGAAATCACCCTCACCCCTGACAAAGAACCCATCAATAACTTTTTTTTTGGAGAGTGTAGACTTCAGAGAGAGAAATATCTCTTGTTCTCTACTGAATTTAAACATGATGGTATAGACCCTAACCTCAAAGGTTAGTTATCTACTTAAATACCTCAGGGCTCACACTTTCTTATGAAGGAGGAACATTTAAAATTCTGAGACTTCACGCGGGAAGAAAGGCCCTATGGTTGTGCTTTGAGAGATATCCTAATGGTACCGCGATAATGACATGGAGGAGAGAACTATCTATCCGTTGTCCTTCATTTCCCCACCTTATCATCCCTTTCTTATACAGATAATTTGTTGAACAAACAAGATGGTAGACATGTAGCCAGGGTGAACCTTAAAGCTGCAATATGTACTCTTTTTGGGCGACCCAACCAAATTCACATATATATGTGTGTTATAAATCTGTCATGCTCAATGAAAACAAGTCTAAGAAGCTGTTGATCTGTTTTATGTGTGCTATTTCTATGCTTCCCGTTCTTAAGTTTAGTTTTTACGTCTTTTACTCTTGGTTTTGTACACCAGCTTCAAACAGCTGAAAATACAATATTTCTGGTTATGGAAAACAAAATTCACAGCAATTTAGATGGTAAAATAATTCTCTACACTATACTTCCTTGTTTTGTCACATAAACTGAAATTAGGTGAACTATTACAATATTAGTAACCAGGAAATGGTGGAGAGATTTCTGCATAGTGCATCTTTAAAATAGAATATTTAGGATACTCTGAAATTCTATGTACTGTGTATTGGCATTACAATAAAGATGCTATATATACATTTTGATCTGTGAGAGACCATTTTACCACTAAAGGAAACTTGCAAACATACAAACTTTAAGATAGTTATGCTGTATGTACTGCATTACCATTCAATTAAGACATCTACACAGTTTGTGCTGTGAGAGACCACACGTTTTCTCAGTATTTTCAGTCATTATCTAGAAACCACTTGAGGGGACTATTACTTAGAAAATAAACATCAGAAATGTTCCAAGTTCTTCTTATGGTTATTTTCATAATTCATCATTCATCTTGCAATTACTGCTAATTGCATCCAGTAGCTGGCTGGCTGAAAGCTACCACTCACAGCTATTCAGTGCCCTATTCACAGATACAGAATAATCAGGGGACTGAGTGCATCATTCAATCTAGTGTTGTGTTTTTCACCCCGACCAACCGTGTCAAATTAAATTGTTACAGTACACACTAAAAACAAATAATTCTATATAGTGCAAATAAGTGTTATTTGGCTTGTAACCATAGCGGAACCCTTTTTGGTTCTATAAAGAACCATGCTCATAAGGTTCTAAATGGAACCTGTAATTCTAGTTAAATTATATCAATCTCGAACAGGAGATAAAGACTGTGAGAGAGTGCTTGCGCATGCTTTGATTTAAATCAACAATATTCAAGTGATAGGCTGTTTTAATAATCTGCAGCTGAAATTTAAAAAAAATTACCATCTTTACAATTAAAAAACAAGGTGACCCCAAAAGCCAGATGGAGATGAGTAAATTAGACGCGCATTCGGTCTTTATTACTGTAGCATAGGCTTTGCGGCAGCAAATGTAGGCCTACCTGTGACAAGAAAAAAAAGTTACCATGATGAGATGATAGGTCTAGTGTACATGCATTGTGAAGTGCACTCTGTACTGAGATGGGCTATTTGTCCCCACCCTGAGTGTTGATTCATCATCCAGAGGCTGAAGCCAGATTTAGACATCACATACAGTATAATTTAATAGTTCCATTTCACACAATGCTATTCATATAATAATTTACTATAATTTACCAGTTTCTCGCAGTTATTTAGCCCGGGAAAAGGGAGTGGTTTTGGGCGGTAAATCTCGGTAACCGGGTTCCCGCCATTCAACCCTAGTTACAACCCTTTTGGGGCTATTTAGAACCCTTTTTATGCTTATTTATAGAACTGTTATATAGAAACATACAGGGTTTTTTATTCTGGTTTAACCCTTTAGACACCAATAGAATTCTAGAATGATGTTGTACTTAGCTAATTTTCTCACACAATTCAAACAAACAGATATACAGTAGCTCAAAAACACAGAACAAATGACAATTACAAGTTAACTTTGTTTTAAAGAGCACAACCTCTTCTTTAATATGACAGAACATTCATGTAAATAGGAATAACACAAATGTTGTCTTCCATTGTGTAAAGACACTCAGCATAAAAAAATTATTAACGCTCAACAACAAAAACAAATAGAGTATTTAAATTGTAGTACAATTACTCACTCAAAATGTACCAAGTATAATATATTATACTTATAAATATTAATTACATATACATATTAAAGAAATGCAAAAATGTGACCAGAGGACAATATTCAGAAAGTATTTCAAAACCCACACAAAGTAGGCTATTTTAGTGACAACAATTCTTACTTCTGTAACATGGGTAAAAAATGCTAACTATTCAGAGACCATTTCAAAATGTAGATATCCTCTCTCAATAAGATTTAGTACAGACTAAGCCTGACACAAATGTAGAAATATGTCACGACTTCCGCTGAAGTCGGCCCTTCTCCTTGTTCGGGTGGTGTTCGGCGGTCGACGTCACCGGCTTTCTAGTCACCACCGATCCATTTTTCAGTTTCGTTTTGTTTTGTCTGTATTATACACACCTGGTTTCAATTCCCCCATCATGTTCCCTATTTAACCCTCTGGTTTTCATTTCTGTTTTGTCCGTGATTGTTTGTGCGTTAGTGGTTGTGGTTGATACGTGTATGTATCTGTTTATTTCCATTTGTGGAATTTTGCCTTAATTTTGAGTAAAACACTGTGGTTTCGCTCAATACCTGTGTCCTGCGTTTGACTCCGAATATTCTCCGCACACAACCCTGACAGAATCACGGACCAACTTCAAATGGAGTCAGCAGGCGCAGCCAGCCCTTCTCTCCCAGTAGAGGAGCAGGTTCAACAGCACGCGACCATGTTGCATAGTTTAGGGACAGCCATGGATCGCGTGCTGCAAACTATGGACAGATGGGAGAGGGGAGGTCTCCCAGTAAATCATACCCCAGCACCAATACCCGCACCTCAACCTACACCACCATCCATCCCTCCACCGGTCGGAACCAGTGGAATTCGGCTCTCGCTCCCAGGAGCGTATGACGGAACAGCAGCCGGGTGTCAGGGTTTCCTCCTACAGCTGGAGCTATACCTGGCATCTGTTCATCCGTCCCCTTCGGGACACGAGAAGGTGGGCGCCCTCATCTCCTGTCTGACTGGTAAAGCCCTGGAGTGGGCCAACGCCATCTGGGGAAGAGAGGGATCTACCCTGGATAACTATGATAACTTCTCTCGCCGCTTCCGGGCAGTCTTTGATCATCCACCTGAAGGGAGAGCGGCGGGAGAGTGATTGTTCCATCTAAGACAGGGGATGAGGAGCGCTCAAGATTTCGCCTTGGACTTCCGTACTCTGGCCGCTGGTGCGGGATGGAATGAGCGGGCCCTGATCGATCATTACAGGTGTAGTCTACGAGAGGACGTTCGTAGGGAGCTAGCCTGCAGGGACACCACTCTCAACCTGGACCAGCTGGTGGATTTATCTATCCGTCTGGATAACCTGTTGGCCTCCCGCGGGCGTCTAGATCGGGGTCCGCCCATTCCATTACCCAGCTCCTTGGATCCAACCCCTATGGAGTTGGGAGGGGCTGCTAGGAGGGAGACCGGAGGGGGAACCACTCCATGTACCAACTGTGGACGCAAAGGGCACACTGCTGTCCGGTGCTGGGGTGTTTCTCCTGGAAGTCGAGGTAGCAGGCGGAGCACTGGTGGGTCGTCTCAGGTGAGTAGGCACATAACTCACCCAGAGCCTTCTGTTGCACACATGTGGTTATCTATAGAATTTCCTGAGTTTTCCCCACATCCCCAGCATAAGGCGCTAGTAGATTCAGGCGCAGCTGGGAACTTTATTGACCGCTCTTTGGCTCATAGCTTAGGGATCCCTATTATTCCGGTTGATGTTCCCTTCCCTGTACATGCCTTAGATAGTCGTCCTTTGGGGTCGGGGCTGGTTGGGGAGGTCACAGCGCCCATCGCTATGAGAACGCAGGGGGATCACGAGGAGAGAATTAGTCTCTTCCTGATCGACTCTCCTGCGTTTCCTGTTGTGTTGGGTCTTCCCTGGTTGGCCTCTCATGATCCGATTATTTCGTGGCAACAGAGGGCTCTCAAGGGATGGTCCTGTCAGTGTTCAGGGAGGTGTGTAGGTGTTTCCTTAGGTGCCACTACGGTGGAAAGTCCAAACCAGGTTTCCACCATGCACATTCCTCCCGAATATGCCGATTTGGCACTCGCCTTCTGTAAGAAGAAGGCGACTCAATTACCACCCCATCGACCGGGGGATTGTGGGATAGATCTCTTGGTAGACGCTACACTTCCCAGGAGTCACGTGTATCCTCTGTCACAGGAGGAGACGGTGGCTATGGAGACATATGTCACCGAATCTCTGGGACAGGGATACATTCGGCCTTCCATCTCACCTGTCTCCTCGAGTTTCTTTTTTGTGAAGAAGAAGGATGGAGGTTTGCGCCCGTGTATTGATTATCGCGGATTAAATAAGATCACGGTAAAATACAGTTACCCGCTACCACTTATAGCGAGTATGACCGAGTCATTACACGGGGCGCGCTTCTTCACAAAATTGGACCTCAGGAGCGCTTACAACCTGGTGCGTATCAAGGGGGGAGATGAGTGGAAGACAGCATTTAGCACCACTTCTGGGCATTATGAGTACCTCGTCATGCCGTACGGGTTAATGAATGCTCCATCAGTCTTCCAATCCTTTGTGGATGAGATCTTTAGGGACCTGCACGGTCAGGGTGTAGTGGTGTATATAGATGACATTCTAATATATTCCGCTACACGCGCCGAGCATGTGTCCCTAGTGCGCAGGGTGCTTGGTCGACTGTTGGAGCATGACCTGTACGTCAAGGCTGAGAAATGTCTGTTCTTCCAACAGTCCATCTCCTTCCTAGGGTACCGCTTTTCAGCGTCAGGGGTAGAGATGGAGAATGACCGCATTTCAGCCGTGCGTAATTGGCCGACTCCAACCACGGTAAAGGAAGTGCAGCGGTTTTTAGGGTTTGCCAACTACTACCGGAGATTTATCCGGGGTTTTGGTCAGGTAGCGGCTCCCATTACCTCACTGCTGAAGGGAGGACCGGTGCGACTGCAGTGGACAGCTGGGGCGGACAGGGCGTTTGGTCAGCTGAAGGCTCTGTTTACCTCAGCTCCCGTGCTGGCTCATCCTGATCCTTCCTTAGCATTCATAGTTGAGGTGGACGCGTCCGAGGCGGGGATAGGGGCTGTGCTGTCTCAGCGCTCGGGTACGCCACTAAAGCTCCGCCCCTGTGCATTCTTTTCGAAGAAGCTCAGCCCGGCGGAGCGAAACTATGATGTGGGGGACCGGGAGTTGCTGGCTGTTGTCATGGCTCTGAAAGCGTGGAGACATTGGCTTGAGGGGGCAAGACACCCTTTTCTCATTTGGACTGACCACCGCAATCTGGAGTACATCCGGGCGGCGAGGAGAATGAACCCTCGCCAGGCAAGGTGGGCTATGTTTTTCACCCGTTTTGATTTCACCCTTTCCTACAAACCAGGTTCCCAGAACGTTAAGGCAGACGCACTGTCCCGGCTGTATGATACAGAGGAGAGGTCCTCAGATCCCACTCCCATCATTCCAGCCTCTCGCCTGGTGGCACCGGTGGTATGGGAGGTGGACGCGGACATCGAACGGGCGTCACGTTCAGAGCCCATTCCACCTGATTGTCCAGCTGGGCGTATGTACGTTCCGTTTGATGTCCGCGATCGTTTGATCTGTTGGGCTCATACGTCACCCTCCTCTGGTCATCCTGGTATCGGTCGGACGGTGCGCTGCCTTGCTGGGAAGTACTGGTGGACCACTTTAGCTAAGGACGTGCGGGTTTATGTGTCCTCCTGTTCGGTATGTGCACAGTGCAAGGCACCTAGACATCTGCCCAGAGGGAAATTACAACCCCTTCCCGTTCCACAGCGACCGTGGTCACACCTATCGGTCGATTTTGTGACGGATCTTCCCCCGTCGCAGGGTAACACCACGATCCTGGTCGTTGTGGATCGGTTTTCTAAGTCCTGCCGTCTCCTTCCTTTGCCCGGTCTCCCTACGGCTCTACAAACTGCGGAGGCTCTGTTCACCCACGTATTCCGGCACTACGGGGTGCCTGAGGATATAGTTTCTGATCGGGGTCCCCAATTTACGTCTAGAGTCTGGAGGGCGTTTATGGAACGCCTGGGGATCTCGGTCAGCCTTACCTCAGGTTTCCACCCCGAGAGCAACGGGCAGGTGGAAAGAGTCAACCAGGATGTGGGTAGGTTTCTGAGGTCCTATTGCCAGGACCGGCCGGGGGAGTGGGCAGCTTACATCCCCTGGGCGGAGATGGCCCAAAACTCCCTCCGCCACTCCTCTACCAACCTATCACCGTTTCAGTGTGTGCTAGGTTACCAGCCGGTCCTGGCACCATGGCATCAGAGCCAGATTGAGGCTCCTGCGGTGGATGAATGGTTTCGGCACTCAGAGGAGACTTGGAACGCTGCCCATGTGCGGTTACAACGGGCCATCAGGAGACAAAAGGCGAGTGCCGACCGCCACCGCAGTGAGGCCCCGGTGTATGCACCGGGGGATCGGGTCTGGCTCTCGACCCGAAACCTACCCCTTCACCTGCCCTGCCGGAAGCTGGGTCCGCGGTTTGTGGGGCCATTTAAAGTCCTGAGGAGACTGAACGAGGTTTGTTATAGGTTACAACTCCCCCCTGATTACCGTATTAATCCCTCGTTCCATGTGTCTCTCCTCAGGCCGGTGGTGGCTGGTCCGCTCCAGCAGTCTGAGGTGCGGGAGGTCCCTCCGCCCCCTCTTGACATCGAGGGGGTCCCGGCGTATATCGTAAGGGCCATCATGGATTCTAGACGTCGGGCGAGGGGCCTTCAGTACCTCGGAGTGGGAGGGGTACGGTCCGGAGGAGAGATGCTGGGTACCGGTGGAGGACATTCTAGATCCGTCCATGTTACAAGAGTTTCACCGTCTCCACCCGGATCGCCCTGCACCTCGCCCTCCGGGTCGTCCCCGAGGCTGGTGTCGTCGCGCTGCTGGAGCCGCGCGTCAGGGGAGGGGTACTGTCACGACTTCCGCCGAAGTCGGCCCTTCTCCTTGTTCGGGTGGTGTTCGGCGGTCGACGTCACCGGCTTTCTAGTCACCATCGATCCATTTTTCAGTATCAGGTCTGTATTATACACACCTGGTTTCAATTCCCCCATCATGTTCCCTATTTAACCCTCTGGCTTTCATTTCTGTTTTGTCCGTGATTGTTTGTGCGTTAGTGGTTGTGGTTGATACGTGTATGTATCTGTTTATTTCCATTTGTGGAATTTTGCCTTAATTTTGAGTAAAACACTGTGGTTTCGCTCAACACCTGTGTCCTGCGTTTGACTCCGAATATTCTCTGCACACAACCCTGACAAAATAGTAGCCTGCTTTGATAAAAATTCTGTGAATGCAACACATATTAGATAGAGACAGATAAAGAGAGAAGATACAAAACGCAACAACTGTTCGGAGACAATAAAATATTTGTAGGACAAATTCATATTTCACACTGTCACTAGTGTTTTCATTTAGCCTAAAACATGTCATTGAACTTCTGGAAGCACGCACCCATCATGCAAAGTATAACAGAACACGTAGAGCACCCAAAGGAGGTTTCTACACATCTCCCACTCTTTGCCCTACGTCCACTCAGGATGCACACCACACACCCTCTCTTGCGCCCTTCAAACTTCATCTGCTTTTAAAGGAGTGTGACGACCCTCCCAATTCTTTCTCTTAGCTCTTGTTTTCCTTAATAGGATGTCGGTGGGCGGTGCCGGGATTGTCGTCAGAGAAATGGGACACACCTGGTCTCGGGTGTGTCTCAGGATAAATGCACCTCTTCCCCATTCATTGGGGAGACTCTCTCCATGCAGACACAGATTGTGGTTGTTGCATTTTTGTGCCTGTTTTTGGTTGTTTGCGTTGGCACCTTTCAACACCCCTCATTATCACATTTCTGCACTTACACTCACTTACACTATTCATTACTGACTACACACCCACCATTGTTAATTATATTTAGTTTACTTTCGTTCATAAATATGTTTTGTTATTCTTTATCTCCACGTTGTCTCCCTTTTTGTTACGCACTTTGAGCCGGTTCATGACAGGAGTTACAACTCACTCCACATTTGCTGGTGCCACACTCTTGTTTCCTCTCTTCCTGCCACTGTAGCCATACCACAAAGTGAATGCGCAAGCTACATTTTGAACACCTTTAGGGACGAATGCCTGTGGTATTTGGGAAGAGGCTTTGCAGGATCCCCTACACAATGAATGCATTTATGATGGCAATGTTGAGCATCCCCAAAACACATACTTCCACCATGGTCTGCCTGTGCGTCCAACACTGTAATAGCTCCTAAGTTGGTCAAGAGGGTCAACCCCGCCCATATTCTTGTTGTAATCCATTACAAGCACTGGAACAGATATCAGTTCCTACCGCTTTTAAAACCAACTCCAAAACGCCTGCCACTGTCACTTTAGACCCAGGCTTTGTGGTACAAGGGCGAATGGTGGGACTTCGGGCTGACATGCCATGGACACGTAGGCCCTCCTCTAGGGTGTGCTCTCCTTCTTCCCCTATCTATTCCTCCTCCTCTCCCTCCACTTCTTCCTCTCCCTCCACTTTCCTCTCCCTCCTCTTCACTTTCCTCTTCTCCTCCTTCCTCCTCTATCTCCTCTCCTTCACTCTCTTCTTCCTCTATCCCTCCACTCTCCTCTCACTCCACTCCCCCACGCCTCACTCCACATCTCTATCTCTTATTCCTCCCTGGCATCTGCTGTGTACCTTTAATTTACAATCTGTAGAAACTAGGAGAATTGAAAGGTTGAGAACTTTTGTGAAACATCACAGCACAGTTGAAAAATATATGGCAAATAGAAATCAAAACTGGATGGTGTTTAGAGATAGATGGGAGGCGTTGAGTGGAGCTGAAGGATGGGACTAAAAACAAACAAAAGATAACTAATGTAAAACATACTGTGTCCGTAAAATGTACACTACCGTTCAAAACTTTGGGGTCACTTAGAAATGTCCTTGTTTTTGAAAGAAAAACTTTTTTTTTGTCCATTCAATTACATAAAATTGATCAGAAATACAGTGTATACATTGTTGATGATGTAAATGACTATTGTAGCTGGAAACGGCTGATTTTTAATGGAATATCTACATACGCGTACAGGTGCCCACTATCAGCAACCATCACTCCTGTGTTCCAATGGCATGTCGTGTTAGCTAATCCAAGTTTATCATTTTAAAAGGCTAATTGATCATTAGAAAACCCTTCTGAAATTATGTTAGCACAGCTGAAAACTGTTGTCCTGATTGAAGAAGCAATAAAATTGGCCTTCTTTAGACTAGTTGAGTATCTGGAGCATCAGCATTTGTGAGTTCGATTACAGGCTCAAAATGGCCAGAAACAAATAACTTTCTTCTGAAACTCGTCAGTCTATTCCTGTTCTGAGAAATGAAGGTTATTCCATGTGAGAAATTGCCAAGAAACTGAAGATCTCGTACAACGTGGCGTACTACTCCCTTCACAGAACAGAGCAAACTGTCTCTAACCAGAATAGAAAGAGGAGTGGGAGGCCCCAGTGTACACCTGAGCAAGAGGACAAGTACATTAGTGTCTAGTTTGAGAAACAGACACCTCACAAGTCCTACACTGGCAACTTCATTAAATAGTACCCGCAAAACACCAGTCTCAACGTCAACAGTGAAGAGGCGACTTCGGGATGCTGGCCTTCTAGGCAGAGTTCCTATGTCCATTGTCTGTGTTCTTTTTGCCCATCTTAATATTTTCTTTTTATTGGCCAGTCAGAGATATGGCTTTTTCTTTGCAACTCTGCCTAGGCGGCCAGCATCCCGGAGTCGCCTCTTCACAACTTGTTGTTGACGTGCCTGGGTGTTGGGTGGTTATTTTCTTGAAACTCTTTCAAACGGAAGGGTGCTAACATGTAGACTGGGCAGGCTGCCATCACAGGGTTAGGGTTAGGGTTGAGATTAGGGTTAGGGTTAAGGCTAGAGTTAGGGTTGAGACTAGAATTAGGGTTTGTGGAGGGACCAAATATGCTGCCATTATGCTTTCCACATAATCCCCTTGGTGCCTTTTTAATTTGCTCACAAAGGAGCTAACATCAGGTTCCATTTCACATCCAAAACTACTAAACCCTCATCAATGTATCAGAGACATGCACTCACACACACACACACCCACACATTACATCATCCAAGGTGTTATCTTTCTCTGTTATCGTTATTTATATCAAAGGACAAAAGGTTCACACAGTCCATTATCTCAGACGACTGTTCAATTTCCTGTCGAACATGAAATGGTATAAAGCGGAGCAGACAGTTATCATGTGGTAGAGGCTAACGGGCGGAGGGCCATGCTGCAATGTTTTTACGTGGTGATTGTGTGAACATGGTGCTTTATTAGACGCTAGCCGCCTCGGTTTCTCTGCAGTACCCTCAAACACAATAGACCATCTTATTATATCTGTCCCCTGCCCACCTGACTGCCTGGCTGAGAGGCACTGAGAGGCCTGAATAGCCATACTCAAGCTGCTGGTGATCATGGGCTGCACAGACCTTTTTGTGCCCCGACATCTGGACCATAAGCTCTCAGTGACAAGGTTTTATTCGGTCTCTCTCAATTTCATTTTCAATTTAAAGGGCTATATTGGTATGGGAAATACATGCTTACATTGCCAAAGCAAGGGAAATAGATAATAAACAAAAGTGAAATAAAGAATAAATAATGAACAGTAAACATTACACTCACAAAAGTTCAAAAAGAATAAAGACATTTCAATTGTGTTATTATGGCTATATACAGTGTTGTAACGATGTGCAAAAAGTTAAAGTACAAAAGGGAAAATAAATAAACCTAAATATGGGTTGTATTTACAATGGTGTTTCTTCATCACTGGTTGCCTTTTCTTGTGGCAATAGGTCACAAATCGTGCTGCTGTGATGGCACACTGTGTGGGAGTTTATCAAAATTGTATTTGTTTTCGAATTCCTCGTGGGTCTGTGTAATCTGAGGGAAATATGTGTCTCTAATATGGTCATACATTTGGCAGGAGGTTAGGAAGCGTATTTCAGTTTCCACCTCATTTTGTGGGCCGTGTGCACATAGCCTGCCTTCTCTTGAGAGCCAAGTCTGCCTACGTCGGCCTTTCTTAATAGCAAGGCTTTGCTCACTGAGTCTGTACATAATCAAAGCTTTCCTTCATTTTGGGTCAGTCACAGTGGTCAGATATTCTGCCACTGTGTAGTCTCTGTTTAGGGCCAAATAGCATTCTAGTTTTCTAATTTATTTTGTCAATTCTTTCCAATGTGTCAATTAATTATCTTTTGGTTTTCTAATGATTTGTTTGTGTCTAATTGTGTTGCTGTCCTGGGGCTCTATGGGGTCTGTTTTTGTTTGTGAACAGAGCCCCATGACCAGCTTGCTTGGGACTCTTCTCCAGGTTCATCTCTCAGTAGGTGATGAATTTGTTATGGAAGGTTTGGGAATCACTTCCTTTTAGGTGGTTGCAGAATATATCGCCTCTTTTCTGGATTTTGATAATTAGCGGGTATCGACCTAATTCTGCTCTGTATGCATTATTTGGTGTTTTACATTGACACAGAGGATATTTTTTGCAGAAATCAGCATGCAGAGACTCAATTTTGTGTTTGTCCCATTTTGTGAATTCTTGGTTGGTGAGCGGACCCCAGACCTCACAACCATAAAGGGCAAAGGGTTCTATAACTGATTCAAGTACTTCTAGCCAGATCCTAATTAGTATGTTGAATTTTATTTTCCTTTTGATGGCATAGAAGGCCCTTCTAGCCCTGTCTCTCAGATCGTTCACAGCTTTGTGGAAGTTCTGTTGCGTTGATGCTTATTCCGAGGTATGTTTAGTTTTTTTGGTGCTCTAGGGCAACGTTGTCTAGATGAAATTAGTATTTGTGGTCTCTCTTTCTCGCTCTCTTGGCATCTGTCTCTCTCCCTCTTAAATCCAATGTTATTGGTCACATACACGTGATTAGCAGATCTTGTCGCGGGTGTAGTGAAATGCTTGTTCTTCTAGCTCTGACAGTGCAGTAATATCTAACAAATTACACAACAGATACCCAATACACACAAATCTAAGTAGGAATGAATTAAGACTATATACAGTTGAAGTCGGAAGTTTACATACACTTAGGTTGGAGTCATTAAAACTTGTTTGTCAACCACTCCACAAATATGAAGCTAGGGGCAGTATTTTTATGTTTGGAAAAATAACGTTCCCAAAGTAAACGGCCTATTTCTCAGGCCCAGTTGCTAGAATATGCATATAATTGACAGATTAGGATAGAAAACACTCTAAAGTTTCCAAAACTGTCAAAATATTGTCATTGAGTATAACAGAACTGATTTTGCAGGCAAAAACCTGAGGAAATCCAACCAGGAAGTGCCTCTTATTTTGAAAAATCCCTGTTCCATTGCCTGCCTTTCCTCCATATAAAGGGATATCAACCAGATTTCCAATGGCTTCCACAGGGTGTGAACAGTCTTTAGACATAGTTTCAAGCTTTTATTCTGAAAAATGAGCAAGATTTATCAAATCGCGTCAGTGGACTGTCAGATGTCCTTCGATTAGTTCATGGGCGCGAAAGTGGTAGCTCGACATTTTCTTTATCTCTTGTATTGAATAGTTTACCGTCCGGTTGAAATATTATCGATTATTTATGTTAAAAACAACCTGAGGATTGATTCTAAAAAACGTTTGACATGTTTCTACGAACTTTACGGATACTATTTGGAATTTTCGTCTGCCCTTCATGACCTGAATGAGCCTGTGGATTACTGAACATTCCGCGCCAACCAAAGGGAGGTTTTTGGATATAAAAATTATCTTTATCGAACAAAAGGAACATTTATTGTGTAACTGGGAGTCTCGTGAGTGCAAACATCCGAAGATCATCAAAGGTAAGCGATTCATTTTATTGCTTTTCTGACTTTCGTGACCAAGCTACATTGCTGCTAGCTGTTTGTAATGTTTTGTCTACTGATCGATAAACTCACACAAACGCTTGGATTGCTTTCGCTGTAAACTATATTTTCAAAATCTGACACGACAGGCAGATTAACAACAAGCTAAACTGTGTTTTGGTATATTGCACTTGTGATTTCATGAAATTAAATATTTTTTGTAATTTTTTTGAATTTGGCGCTCTGCAATTCAGCGGATGTTTACGAAAATGATCCCGCTAAAGGGATCTGTGCGCCAAGAGGTTTTAACAAACTATGGTTTTGGCAAGTCGGTTAGGACATCTACTTTGTGCATGACACAAGAAACTTTTCCAACAATTGTTTACAGACAGATTATTTCACTTAAAATTCACTGTATCACAATTCCAGTGGGTCAGAAGTTTACATACACTAACTTGACTGTGCCTTTAAACAGCTTAGAACATTCCAGAAAATGATGTCATGGCTTTAGAAGCTTCTGATAGGCTAATTGACATCATTTGAGTCAATTGGAGGTGTACCTGTGGATGTACTTCAAGGTCTACCTTCAAACTCAGTGCCTCTTTGCTTGACACCATGGGAAAATCAAAAGAAATCAGCCAAGAATTGTAGACCTCCACAAGTCTGGTTCATCCTTGAGAGCAATTTCCAAACGCCTGAAGGTACCACGTTCATCTGTGCAAACCATAGTACGCAAGTATAAACAACTTCAGTCTCCTTGAGATGAACGTACTCTGGTGCAAAAAATGCTAATCAATCCCAGAACATCAGCAATCGACCTTGTGAAGATGCTGGATTAAACAGGTACAAAAGTATCTATATCCACAGTCAAACGAGTCCTATATCGACATAACCTGAAAGGCCGCTCAGCAAGGAAGAAGCCACTGCTCCAAAACCGCCATAAAAAAGCCAGACTACGGTTTGCAACTGCACATGGGGACAAAAATGTTACTTTGTGGAGAAATGTCCTCTGGTCTGATGAAACAAAAATATAACTATTTGGCCATAATGACCATCGTTATGTTTGGAGGAAAAAGGGGGAGGCTTGCAAGCCGAAGAACACCATTCCAACCATGAAGCACGGGGGTGGCAGGATCATGTTGTGGGGGTGCTTTGCTGCAGGAGGGAATGGTGCACTTCACAAAAGAGATGGCCTCATGAGAAAGGTAAATTATATGGATACATTGAAGCAACATCTCAAGACATAAGTCAGGAAGTTAAAGCTTGGTCGCAAATGGGTCTTCCAAATGGACAATGACTCCTAGCATACTTTCAAAGTTGTTTCAAAATGACTTAAGGACATCAAAGTCAAAGTATTGGAGTAGCCATCACAAAGCCCTGACCTCAATCCCATAGAAAATGTGTGGGTAGAACTGAAAAAGTGTGTGCGAGCAAGGAGGCCCACAACAAACCTGACTCAGTTACACCAGCTCTGTCAGGAGGAATGGGCCAAAATTCACCCAACTTATTGTGGGAAGCTTGTGGAAGGCTACCGGAAACGTTTGACCCAAGTTAAACAATTTAAAGGCAATGCTACCAAATTGAATGTATGTAAACTTCTGACCCACTGGGAATATGATGAAAGAAATAAAAGCTGAAATAAATCATTTTCTCTACTTTATTCTGACATTTCACAGTCTTAAAATAAAGTGGTGATCCTAACTGACCTAAGACAGGGAATTTTTACTAGGATTACATGTCAGGAATTGTGAAAAACTGAGTTTAAATGTATTTGGCTAAGGTTTATGTAAACTTCCGACTTTCAACTGTACATATGGACGAGCGATGTCAGAGCAGAATGACTAAGATACAGTAGAATAGTATAGAATACAGTATATACATATGAGATGAGTAATGCAAGATATGTAAACATTATTAAGTGAATGAGATACCGTAGAATAGGACAGAAAACAGTATATACATATGAGATGTGTAATGCAAGATATGTAAAAAAAAATTAAGTGACTAAGATGCTGTAGAATAGTATGGAATACAGTATATACATATGAGATGAATAATGCCAGAAATGTAAACATTATTAAAGTGACTTGTGTTCCATTCCTTAAAGTGGCCAGTTATTTCTAGTCTATGCCTCTCCACCCTGCAGTACATCGGCTAGGGACCCTGCTTTATTTCTCCTTCCTTTTATCTGTCCCTCTCTTCACAATTACTCTCCGTTTCTCGCCAAGTCTTTTTTTCTTTAACAGTCTTTGTGTTTTCTTTCTTTCTTTCTCCCTCCATCCCTCATTCACTCATCCTCCCTCCCCAGTGCATTGTCTTAACACCTATCTGTCTTTCTCTGTTCTTTCCCCTCCTGGTCTGCTCTTTGTCCCATCCAGCTACATCTGTCTTACTTCTTTTCTCTACTACTCTCCTCCTCTGTATCCTAAATGTTTTTCTCGTCCTCTCTAAGCACCTCCTGACACTCCTATTTTTCTTTGAGTCCCTCCCTCCATATCTCCCCCCATCTCTTCCTCCTGCAAAGCTACTCCTGTCTGGCCCACCTGCACACAGTCCTTGGAGAGTGCTGACTTATTTTCTGGTAGCGGCATGCCGGCTGGGCTGGGAGGAACACTTTATATTGGAGTGGAGAAGGGCAGGAACAGCGTTAGACATATGCTGCTTGTCAAACATTGAGCTTATGCAACATCTCCTGAAATGCCAGACGGCAATGCATCATTATTTGGATTACTCCATGGAGTCCATGCCCCCGTGTTTGTTAACCAGCTATTTGCACTAGGCTACTAGACAAACGGGTGTATGCTATTATGTCATATGTGACGCCCAGGCTTTAGTAAGGGTAACAAGGTTTTAAACATTTAAATTCTTGTTTGTAGATAATGTTGACGTCAATACTGTAGCAGCAGACTGTGACAAGAAAGAAACAATGAATGAAGTTGCATGGTCCATTTTTTAGTTAGTCCTTTGTCAATGTTCCCAAAGTTAAGAGAAGTAAACATTAAAGGCTCTTTTTCACACCTGTGGCACAACCGCTTAGTACTACTACACCATAAACAATTTATTAAGGCTTGTTTGCATTTGAGTATATTATCAACTCAGTTCACACTGGCAGAATAGCTTAGTGTGGACTTAATGTCATAAAACTGCTGGTTCGGTGTGTGCAACTGTTATCTGTCTGTCATACTTCTCTCTGTGCTGTGTGGGATTAATGAGGGACACCACCCTATTCCATATATACAGTAGTGCACTACTTTTGACCAGAGGCCTGTGAACCCTGGTCAAAGTAGTGCACTAAATATGGAACAGGAAGCCATTTGGATGGTCCTCATCATTAAGATGAGGACCATCTACATTCATGTCAATGTCATTCACTCTGTACACATTCACCGCTAGCACACACACAACATCCGACGGTGAGCACGATGGGTCCATTTCCAATCTGCAATGTAATCTGCCCATTTAAAAAACACAGGCCAACTGGGGGTGGGGGGGGGGGGGGTTCTGAAAGGTATACCAACTACCATTCCCTCAGACAAGTACCTAAATTAAACAACAGCAGAGCTAGCAGTCTGAAGAGAGAGTATGGCTGCTGCTCCATCACATTTCCTCTCTCCTCTCATAGCCTCTCCATGCTATGCTGAGAGATAGGGAGAGCGGTCACATATTAATTAATGCCGCTATTTGCATGCACAAGCGGTTTCTGAGGGTCTATCAAAGCAAATTGCTTTATCTGGAGAGAACATGACCCTGAGAACCATTGGGTTTTGTAAATAAGCCATTATCCATCTAAAACATAATTACATCGCTAATGCCCTGCACCGGTGCAGGGCCCCCGCCAGCCCGACTAGACACATACCTAGGCCTAATTGATAAACGTATCACACTTCAACGTTTACAACAACTCGGGAATGGAAATGTTGCTTAGTGCTGCCGGTGACCTGCCAGGTGAGAGACACTATCGAAATGAGCGGACGAGCGGGACACGTGATCAAGGAGGTCATTCAGCTCTGGCAAACAGAGAGAGGAATGGGGGTAAAGAGAGAAAAAGGGGAGAGAGAGAGAGCGGGGGAGGTAGGTGTCGTGCCCTGACCTTAGAGATCCTTTTTATGTCTCTATTTTGGTTTGGTCAGGGCGTGAGTTGGGGTGGGCATTCTATGTTTGGTGTTCTATGTTTTCTATTTCTGTGTGTTTGGCCTCTCAATCAGAGGCTGCTGTCTATCGTTGTCTCTGATTGAGAACCATACTTAGGTAGAGAGAGAGAGAGAGAGAGAGAGAGAGAGAGAGAGAGAGAAAGAATTAAACATGTTGCCTCATATTTCCTGTTAGGTTCCTATGATGTGAGGTTCATGACATTATCCATTGTAATCTAAGTAAATATGCCAAGGTGTTGGGTGGCATGTTCTGAATCAGTAGAGATTGGAAAGACAACACCTGCACATATGCAGTACAATTAATCCCCTTAAATTCCCTGATAACTGCTAAATAACATGAGGCTTGTCATCATAACCTAATGCACCCTATTTGCCTGCTGATTGCTAAGTAACATGTCACGGGTCTAAGAGCACTATGATCGAAATGAAAGAGAAACACCGTTAGAGCTGGTTACATGTAATGATGTGATAGTGTGATTAAAACCTGCTCGTGTGCTGTTTTGAATGAGAGTCCTCATCATCATACAACTATCATGCTGTGAGGAGCCGGCAGGTGGGAGAAGATAAATCCTATCTCGCTATGCTGTCCATGTGGTAATCAGCATGTGATCACACATCCTGTGTATTTAGACATGTTGCTGTTAATTAGCTAGCTAGCTGCGCCCCAACTTTTATTGTCGCCATAAATAATCTAGCTGTGCTACTGCAACGAATTGCAAATAGCCTCATCTAACTTGTATAATACTGTGTTTTTTCCTTGTGTCTATTTACTATAATTCTGAGTGTGGGTTTTTGTTAAATATTTGGTTAGAGAAAGATTATTAGATTTGAAATGTGTGAATGTTGAATGTTTTGACGTCAAATCTGTAGCAAGTGCTTCATGTGTACCAATTGCATTTATTGTTAGCTGACCTAATAGCTTAAAGTTGTTCAAAATAAAACAGCACTTAACTATGTTGAACAAGAAGTGTCTGTTGTCAGATAGATATGAAGTGTTCTCAATTATGGAAGTACAGCTTTACACTACTTTAAATTAGAATAATTGTGTCTAATAATCCTCTCCTTGGGTGGCTTGGTTTTGAAAATAGATAATTTTCTTAACTCAGTGAAATACTCAATTGCTCCTTTCTTCCTTGAGGCGTGTTGGAGAGGACAAGTCATTCAGCTGTTATTTGGCTCCTGCTGTGACTTCAGAGAACTCGCGTTGTTAGAGCCCTTACATCCTTAGAAATCGCTAAAGGTAAGATGTTTGAGATGTTTCCAAATGTTTATTTTCAAACAATGTCATTCCTTTTTATATAATGATATTACTGCAATTATCTTTTGGTGCATGGATGTCAAAGTGGAGTGGTAGTAGGCTGTTTAGAGGGTTCAGAGGGTGGAACGTCAACTATAGGGAAGTTAAAGGACCACACACGCCACACTGAATGTTGATCTGACATTTGTCTGCCAATTGTTTGGCGTGCTGTGTTATAGGGACCACCCCTGGTGGGCGTCTGACTGCCGACATTATTGTGCAATTCTATTGCACTCTGTTTATGGCTGGCACTCTGTTCAGAGGTGCTAAGTTCAGTACTCTCGGCCGGCAAACGCTATTGGTGTGTCCAAACCTTAAGACGACACAGAGGCAGCACACAGGAGCTATGTAAAACGTGTCTTTATTCTCTAGAAGCAAGAACCATCTCAATCCATTTACATGACAGACAATAATTTATAGACACAAGACAGGCATTACTATCAATGAGATGAACATCAAATTCACATCCTTACATAAGTCCCCCTCTTACAAAAAACATGATTGTTTCTCAAACATAAAAGGAACGCTGTACTTTTTAAAAGCAATATACTTGAACAGAATATGCATATTGCCTAGATACATTTTATACAAATAATCCTGATACAGCTAACATTACCCCAGACTATCATAGAATATGCACAAAAATGTTTTATAAATGTACCACTGACAGAAAATTTCAATAGCTAATATACCAACAGTGTAAATTAAAATTTCACTACATCTTTACAGTCTTCTTTGTTAACAAAGTTGAATTAACATTTCCTTGAAACCACCGAAGTCCACGAGGGTGGTCGACTTGAAGTCCCATGAGTGGCCCACATGCACACAACAGGCCACTGGTGCGCCGGCCTCCTCGAGACCTATCTTGGTTTCACACACGCAATCGAAAAGTGACAAAAGCAGCTAAGCTACAGTAAGTTTTCCCACCCGGCACACAGGTAGGCAGCTCCATCAATCCCTAACGAGTACCCAGCTGGTCGGACAGCAGAAATCTTCTCGCACGAGTGCGCACCCATGCAGCTACGTTGCATCCATTTTGAAAAAGCAAAAGCAAAATATACAGTGGGGTCCAGAATTATTTGCACCGTTAATAAAGATACAGTATAGAATAAATAATGCTGAGGTATATTGTATGCTTTCGTTTTTTGACACCAAACCCACCACTGGTGTGCATAGCCAAAGAGCTCTATTGTCATGTCAATTGACCATAGCACCGCCTGGAGATAAACAGCATTGGAACTTCGATTGGAACCAGTGCTATGGTCAGATGACATGAAAAAGCAGTGGACATGCACACTGATTAATTGTCAGATCCAACAGTAGATCTCTTTGTTGCTTGGGACCTAGAACTAGCATCTCTGTTTTGCCCGAGTTTAAAAGTAAAAAATATTCCACCAGCCTTAACCTTAAGTCTACACAGGGGCAGCACACAGGAGCTATGTTAAAAACTTATTTGGGATTGATGTCCCATCCACGGGACGGTTGAGCTAACATAGGCTAATGCGATTAGCATGAGGTTGTAAGTAACAAGAACATTTCCCAGGACATAGACATATCTGATTTTGTCAGAAAGCTTAAATTCTTGTTCATCTAACTGCACCGTCCAATTTACAGTAGATATTACAGTGAAAGAATACCATGCTATTGTTTGAGGAGAGTGCACAATTTTGAACATGAAAAGTTATTAATAAACAAATTAGGCACATTTGGGCAGTCTTGAGACAAAACTTTGAACAGAAATGCAATGGTTCATTGGATCAGTTTAAACGTTTCACATACACTGATGCCATCTAGTGGCCAAAATCTAAATTGCACCTGGGCTGGAATAATACATTATGGCCTTTCTCTTGCATTTCAAAGATGATAGTACACAAAAAATACAAACAACGGTTGTTTTTTTCTTTGTATTATCTTTTACCAGATCTATTGTGTTATATTCTCCAACATTCCTTTCACATTTCCGCAAACTTCAAAGTGTTTCCTTTCAAATGGTACCAAGAATATGCATATCCTTGCTTCAGGGCCTGAGCTACAGGCACTTAGACGTGGGTATGTCATTTTAGGTGAAAATTTAAAAAAAGGGGCAGATCCTTAAGACTTCTTCATTCTCTAGAAGCAACCACCATCTTAATCACATGACAGACAGGAATTTATAGACACAGGTCAGGCTTCACTAATCAAGGATAATCTTTCACATCCTTACATAACCATTGAATCTATCGACAGTTCTTGAATAGACAGTGCACATAAATAGACAGTTCTTGAAAGACAGTGCACATAAATAGACAGTTATTGAAAGACAGTGCACATAAATGCAAATGATTTAAGACAACAGAATAGCATTTTCAGTAGTGAATGCATATTCAACAATGGAACAAAAGTAACAACAGTACCTAAATAAAGAGAAAAACATGATACAACAGAAGAGCTAACGAGACGCTACAAACATGAAGTATGGGTCGGAATCCATATAAGCAGCCAGGCAATTACAACAAGAGGTATGAATCCCAAATGGCCCCCTGTTCCCTATACAGTGCACTACTTTTGATCAGGGCCCATATCACAGCAAATTCTCCAGTGTTAAATCAATACTGAGAGTGTTAAATCAACACTGAAAGAGTGTGACCATACTGGAACCAGTGTTAAACTTAATCAACACTGAGAGTGTTAAATCAACACTAAAAGAGTGTGACCATACTGGAACCAGTGTTAAACTTAATTAACACTGAGAGTGTTAAATCAACACTGAAAGAGTGTGACCATACTGGAACCAGTGTTAAACTTAATCAACACTGAGCGTGTTAAATCAACACTAAAAGAGTGTGACCATACTGGAACCAGTGTTAAACTTAATCAACACAGAGTGTTAAATCAAGACTAAAAGAGAGGGACCATATACACACTGGAACCATTGTTAACACTGGAGAAGGTGCTGTGGTCAAAAGTAGTGCACTACATAGGGAATAGGGTGCCATTTGGGATTCAGAAGGGTATGCTAGGCATGCACCCACTTGATGTTTTGTGTCTATGTGAGACAGATGAATGAAGAGACAGTGTGCGTGAAGAGTGTGCGCGTGTGCCTCCCTTTGTGTGATAAACAAAATGTGATAATACCCTGGTTGTGCTTCACCTGCGTTTAATGTCTGCACAGCCAGACAGATATGCTAATGTACTTTCCGCTATGAATATGAGGAGTATAAATACGAACAATCACACTGCCAAGCACTCCCTCTGGGGATATCACACAATGTAGTGGGATTTTAGGTGCAGGTTTTCCAAACATCCCGCAGTCTGGGTCTAACAGGGCCAGGTTTCTGAAGTGGTGTGTAATTAATTGCAAAATAGGATTAAGGACCAGCCATTGCACTAGATAGACTTCCATATCATTCAAAACAGCATGATGTGATGTTGCATTGCCCTGAAGCTACGGATTAAGACAACTGCTGTGTATTAGCGCAATTTAGATTACAACCAGATTAAGACAAACGTGTTTATTATTGTTAATGATTTTCTGAATTCTTTAGCAACCCCACCCCTGTCCTGGATATACTGTAGGATTTTGCCTGATACCCAAATGGGCCTCTGGTCAGAAGTAGTGCACTCTAGGTAATAAGGTGCCGTGTGGGATGTAGACAATATACTACAATTTTTCACGGACCCTGAAAATAACATTTTACCACTTCAGGAAGACCTTGTGGGGTTGAGGAGTTACTAATAATAATAAAAGTTGAGGTGTTTATTGTTCATAGAAAGACTCCCTTTCTAAAGATTCCTTGGAGAACTCTTGTCCGATAAAGAACCTAGAATTTAAGTGTGGGGTTCTTGACGTGGCATCTACGGTTCTTCAGAATTTCAAATGTTCCGGAAATTTATGGAAGCCTGCAGATGTGTCCCTTTCATAGCACACAGCAAATTGGTTAGTGTTGTCTAGTCTTGATTTTTTTATGTGACATTTCTAGTGTTGATTCAAGTTAAAGGAACACTCTAAAGAGCTAAATTAACACTCAGCGATGTAAAATGACTCCAGTGTCAATAACCATTAGTGATGTGGAAACGAAGCTTCCTGAAGTGTTGAGGCTTTCCAGCCAATTGTGTCGAATAAATAGATTAGTTACTTAAGGCTTTCATCCACACAGTGTAAACTAGTGGCACTTGCTCGTCAAAATAATTTAAAAAATACATTATTATTGCTTACGTCGCACTCTTCCAAAACCAAAGCCAAACCAATCAGGTTGTTGATCGATGAAACTAAGTTTCAGATGCCATTGATCACATGCTTCTGATAAAGTGATACAGGCATCGGCACACTGCTTAAGGTAAGTTGCTTAGCGATTAAGACGCATGCCTCGGATCTCTGGTATCAAACATAACATCACTAATAACCAGAGATGATCCAACACCAGGCCCATGTACTTTGATTGATTAATTAATATGAACCTACTCAAATATAAATAATATACATTTTCTAAAGTATTCCAATCTGATACTTAGATTTTTTTATTTATTATTTAACCTTTATTTTAACCTTTGATTTATTGCACCCCGTTACTGAAATGTTTGTTCCAGTTTAGATGTTTAAGCTACTGTCAAATCCTTCTCTGCCCAATGATGGTAGTCATTCTGAATACAGGTTGTGGGTGAAGAAAAATCCAAAGTGTTAGATATCCCCATTCAGGCTGGATTCCAATAGGAATTACACATCACTTTGCAAGCTATCATCTTTTTAACTTGCTGGCCTGATGTGGTCTGTAAATTATGAGTTTCAGGCCACTGTATTAGGGTAAAACTAGGCTCTCAAAATAAGGCCTAATGAAATACAGTGGGGAGAACAAGTATTTGATACACTGCCGATTTTGCAGGTTTTCCTACTTACAAAGCATGTAGAGGTCTGTAATTTTTATCATAGGTACACTGCATCTGTGAGACGGAATCTAAAACAAAAATCCAGAAAATCACATTGTATGATTTTTAAGTAATTAATTTGCATTTTATTGCATAACATAACTATTTGATACATCAGAAAAGCAGAACTTAATATTTGGTACAGAAAACTTTGTTTGCAATTACAGAGATCATACGTTTCCTGTAGTTCTTGACCAGGTTTGCACACACTGCAGCAGGGATTTTGGCCCACTCCTCCATACAGACCTTCTCCAAATCCTTCAGGTTTCGGGGCTGTCGCTGGGCAATATGGACTTTCAGCTCCCTCCAAAGATTTTCTATTGGGTTCAGGTCTGGAGACTGGCTAGGCCACTCCTGGACCTTGAGATGCTTCTTACGGAGCCACTCCTTTGTTGCCCTGGCTGTGTGTTTCGGGTCGTTGTCATGCTGGAAGACCCAGCCACGACCCATCTTCAATGCTCTTACTGAGGAAAGGAGGTTGTTGGCCAAGATCTCGCGATACATGGCCCCATCCATCCTCCCCTCAATACGGTGCAGTCGTCCTGTCCCCTTTGCAGAAAAGCATCCCCAAAGAATGATGTTTCCACCTCCATGCTTCACGGTTGGGATGGTGTTCTTGGGGTTGTACTCATCCTTCTTCTTCCTCCAAACACGGCGAGTGGAGTTTAGACCAAAAAGCTCTATTTTTGTCTCATCAGACCACATGACCTTCTCCCATTCCTCCTCTGGATCATCCAGATGGTCATTGGCAAACTTCAGACGGGCCTGGACATGCGCTGGCTTGAGCAGGGGGACCTTGCGTGCGCTGCAGGATTTTAATCCATGACGGCGTAGTGTGTTACTAATGGTTTTCTTTGAGACTGTGGTCCCAGCTCTCTTCAGGTCATTGAAGGGGTCCTGCCGTGTAGTTCTGGACTGATCCCTCACCTTCCTCATGATCATTGATGCCCCACGAGGTGAGATCTTGCATGGAGCCCCAGACCGAGGGTGATTGACCGTCATCTTGAACTTCTTCCATTTTCTAATAATTGCGCCAACAGTTGTTGCCTTCTCACCAAGCTGCTTGCCTATTGTCCTGTAGCCCATCCCAGCCTTGTGCAGGTTTACAATTTTATCCCTGATGTCCTTACACAGCTCTCTGGTCTTGGCCGTTGTGGAGAGGTTGGAGTCTGTTTGATTGAGTGTATGGACAGGTGTCTTTTATACAGGTAACGAGTTCCAACAGGTGCAGTTAATACAGGTAATGAGTGGAGAACAGGAGGGCTTCTTAAAGAAAAACTAACAGGTCTGTGTGAGCTGGAATTCTTACTGGTTGGTAGGTGATCAAATACTTATGTCATGCAATAAAATGCAAATTAATTACTTAAAAATCATACAATGTGATTTTCTGGATTTTTGTCTCCGTCTCTCACAGTTGAAGTGTACCTATGATAAAAATTACAGACCTCTACATGCTTTGTAAGTAGGAAAACCTGCAAAATCAGCACCCCCCTGTGGGGGGGTACCACAGGGTTCAATTCTCGGGCCGACTCTTTTCTCTGTATATATCAATGATGTTGCTCTTGATGCGGGCGATTCCCTAATCCACCTCTACGCAGACAACACCATTCTGTATACTTCTGGCCCTTCCTTGGACACTGTGCTATCTAACCTCCAAACGAGCTTCAATGCCATACAACACTCCTTCCGTGGCCTCCAACTGCTCTTAAACGATAGTAAAACCAAATGCATGCTTTTCAACCGTTCGATGCCTGCACCCGCCCGCCCGACTAGCATCACCACCCTGGACGGTTCCGACCTAGAATATGTGAACATCTATAAATACCTAGGTGTCTGGCTAGACTGTAAACTCTCCTTCCAGACGCATATTAAACATCTCCAATCCAAAATCAAATCTAGAATCGGCTTTCTATTTCGCAACAAAGCCTCCTTCACTCACGCCGCCAAACTTACCCTCGTAAAACTGACTATCCTACCGATCCTCGACTTCGGCGATGTCATCTACAAAATAGCTTCCAATACTCTACTCAGCAAACTAGATGCAGTTTATCATAGTGCCATCCATTTTGTTACTAAAACACCTTATACCACACCCACCACTGCGACCTGTATGCTCTAGTCGGCTGGCCCTCGCTACATATTAGTCGCCAGACCCACTGGCTCCAGGTCATCTATAAGTCCATGCTAGGTAAAGCTCCGCCTTATCTCAGTTCACTGGTCACGATAACAACACCCGTAGCATGCGCTCCAGCAGGTATATCTCACTGATCATCCCCAAAGCCAACACCTCATTTGGCCGCCTTTCCGTCCAGTTCTCTGCTGCCTGTGACTGGAACGAATTGCAAAAATCGCTGAAGTTGGAGACTTTTATTTCCCTCACCAACTTTAAACATCTGCTATCTGAGCAGCTAACAGATCGCTGCAGCTGTACATAGTTCATCTGTAAATAGCCCACCCAATTTACCTACCTCATCCCCATACTGTTTTTATTTATTTACTTTCCTGCTCTTTAGCACACCAGTATCTCTACTTGCACATGATCATCTGATGTTTTATCACTCCAGTGTTAATCTGCTAAATTGTAACTATTCGCTCCTATGGCCTATTTATTGCCTACCTCCTCATGCCTTTTGCACACAATGTATATAGACTCTTTTTTTTCCTACTGTGTTATTGACTTGTTTATTGTTTACTCCATGTATAACTCTGTGTTGTTGTCTGTTCACACTGCTATGCTTTATCTTGGCCAGGTCGCAGTTGTAAATTATAACTTGTTCTCAACTAGCCTACCTGGTTAAATAAATGTGAAAAAAATAAAATAAAATAATAATAATAAAATAAAAAATAATTTTAAAAAAAGTATCAAATACTTGTTCTCCCCACTGTATATGTTGTCTTGTCTTAAAGAATTACATTTAAATGACAACTTAGGATCTCAATTGATGAATACCTGAGGCGGCTTACCAAAAGGTAGACAGCTACTTATTCAGAATGGAGTTTTTGTTATTTGTAACTTTAGAATGAGAAAGCACATGCACTGCAGTCTCAGTGTTAGCTAGCTAATGTTAGCTAGCTTCTCTGGTTTGATGCAGTCAAGACAGGTACTACATAATCCTGTTGGATGATAAATATCCAAAGGCATGGCAGCTATACTATAGCGAGAGTCAGCTTGTTAGTTGCTGTCTCTTGTCTTTCCCTGCCTCCCTCCTCCCCTATGTCACTCACTCACATAAGCCCCCCTGACCCATATGTTGACATGACAACTGCGTCAGTGTTTTAGGGATAAAGTACAAATAATCGATAATATTATGTTAACAAACTATAGTTTTGGCAAGTCGGTTAGGACATCTACTTTGTGCATGACAGATTTATTTCCAAAAACTGTTTACAGACACATTATTTCACTTATAATTCACTGTATCACAATTGCAGTGGGTCAGTGTAGCTATTCCCTCTGCAAGGCAATCAAACAAGCTAAGCGTCAGTATAGAGACAACGTAGAGTCGCAATTCAACGGCTCAGACACGAGAGGTATGTGGTAGGGTCTACAGTCAATCACGGACTACAAAAAGAAAACCAGCCCCGTCGTGGACCCTGATGTCTTGCTCCCAGACAAACTAAACAACTTCTTTGCTCACTTTGAGGAAAATACAGTGCCACCGACGCGGCCCGCTACCAAAACCTGCGGGCTCTCCTTCACCGCAGCCAACGTGAGTAAAACGGCATCCCTAGCTGCATCCTCAGAGCATGCGCCTACCAGCTGGCTGGTGTGTTTACGGACACATTCAATCAATCCCTATCCCAGTCTGCTGTTCCCACATGCTTCAAGAGGGCCACCATTGTTTCTGTTCCCAAGAAAGCTAAGGTAACTGAGCTAAACGACTATCGCCCTTTAGCACTCACTTCCGTCATCATGAAGTGCTTTGAGAGACTAGTCAAGAATCATATCACCTCCACCCTACCTGACACCCTTGACCCACTCCATTTTGCTTACCGCCCCAATAGGTCCACAGATGATGCAATTACAATCACACTGCACACTGCCCTAACCCATCTAGACAAGAGGAATACCTATGTAAGAATGCTGTTCATCGACTACAGCTCAGCATTTAACACCATAGTACCCTCCAAACTCGTCATTAAGCTCGAGACCCTGGGTCTCGACCCCGCCCTGTGCCACTGGATCCTGCACTTTCTGACGGCACGCCGCCAGGTGGTGAGGGTAGGAAACAACATCTCTACCCCGCTGATCCTCAACACTGGGGCCCCACAAGGGTGCGTTCTCAGCCCTCTCGTGTACTTCCTGTTTACCCATGACTGCATGGACATGCATGCCTCCAACTCAATCATCAAGTTTGCAGACACTATAGTGGTAGGCTTGATTACCAACAACAAGGAGATGGCCTACACGGAGGAGCTGAGGGCCCTTGGAGTGTGGTGTCACGAAAATAACCTCACACTCAACGTCAACAAAACAAAGGCGATGATCGTGGACTTCAGCAAACAGCAGAGGGAGTACCCCCCTATCAACATCGACGGAACAATACCTGGAGAAGGTGGAAAGTTTTAGTTCCTCGGCATACACATCACGGACAAACTGAAATGGTCCACCCACATAGACAGCGTGGTGAAGAAGGTGCAACAGCACCTCTTCAACCTCAGGAGGCTGAAGAAATTTGGCTTGTCACCAAAAACACTCACAAACTTTTACAGATGCACAATCGAGAGCATCCTGTCGGGCTGTATCACCGCCTGGTATGGCAACTGCTCCGCCCACAACCGTAAGGCTCTCCAGAGGACAGTGAGGTCTGCACAACGCATCACCAGGGGTAAACTACTTGCCCTCCAGGACACCTACACTGCCCGATGTCACAGGAAGGCCAAAAAGATCATCAAGGACAACAACCACCAGAGCCAATGCCTGTTCACCCCGCTATCATCCAGAAGGCGAGGTCAGTACAGGTGCATCAAAGCTGGGACCGGGAGTCTGAAAAACAGCTTCTATCTAAAGGCCATCAGACTGTTAAAAAGACATCACTAACATTGAGTGGCTGCTGCCAACATACTGACTCAAATCTCTAGCCACTTTAACACTCGGACCGTTGACACATGTGGTCTAGTTCAGGGTTTCCCAAACTCGGTCCTGGGCCCCCCCTGTATTTGCTGGGCTCATAAATGCTAGCCAGCTAGGTAATATTTAGAATAATAAATAATTGGGGGGGGCTACAGTTATGCTAACCCATTTGCAATCCCTTTAGCGTTGCTTGCTAGCTTGCTGGCTACAGAGATTAGCTGGCTAGTTCAAATAAAATAAAGTTTTATTTGTCACGTGCACCGGATACAACAGGTAGACCTTACCGTGAAATGCCTTCTTACAACCCCTGACTAACAGTGCAGTTCAATAAATAGTGAAAAAAAAATTGACTAAATAAAATAAAGTAACATTAAAAGTAACACAGCAGAATTACATAACATTAAACGAGGCTATATACAGGGGGTCCGGTATCGAGTAAATGTGCGGGGGTACAGGTTAGTTGCAGTAATTTGTACAAGTGGGTAGGGGTAAAGTGACAATGCAGAGATGATAAACAGCGAGTAGCAGCAGTGTAAAAATAAGGGGGGGGGGGGTCAATGTAAATAGTCCGGGTGGCCATTTGATTAATTGTTCAGCAGTCTTATAGCTTGGGTGTAGAAGCTGTTAAGGAGCCTTTTGGACCTAGACTTGGCGCTACAGTAATTAGCTACTGCCAGCAGTTGTTGTTGTGTTATCATATTTTGCCTATTCCAGCGTTTGTAGAATGCATACCGGCACTTGAATATAGCGTGGGAAAAGGGTATCCGGACACACTGTGGACACGGTAAACACATTTAAATGGAGATGGAGATGCATGACGCAAACTATATGATCAGAATACTAAAGCTGCATGAACTGTCAAGTGTAGACACGGCCTTGGACTTACACCTTTACTAAAATAGTTGTTCGAGTTTAGATGGTTTAGGTAATCTCGTTCTCTCATTTTTCTAACCCTGGCAGTCATTCTGAATGCAGATTGTAGGTGAATAAAAGTTCAAATTGTCAGATATTCCAATAGGAATTAGACATCACTTTGCAAGTGAGCATAATGTGACTAGATGCTGGTTTTGCGAGTGACCGGTACGCTGGTGATCAATTTATGGTGGTCACCGGTGTCCAAAACACAGTGATGGCTGGTCACCAGCGAAAACACAACGAAGGCTGGTATATGCCGTTTTCTTTTCAGCGGGGTACTAAATTAAATTCCATAATTCTTACCTCAGAGGACCCATCTACTGTACAGCACAGGTGTAAAGATAGATGAAAACCCATGTTGTTTTCTACTTGTAGCGTTCCTCTAGGTCTATTAATAATATATTTTTCTCTGTACTTGAACAGCATGGCTCTGAGGGAGAAGAAACAACATGAATGTTAAATCAAACACACTATACTTTTACCTTTCAGTCACTACAGTGTATCCAGGAAATAGCCAGGAAGGAGGCTGATTTAGTGGAAATGCACAACTAACCTCTTTGAAAATGTCCTGCAGCCGATCTCCAAATTGCAATTGTGGAGCATACCGTTATGTATAAAATGTGACTGACTGACTGACCATGTCAGACTTGGATTTAACCAGTTCTTACTCTATTACCTTGGTAATTGATATAGACGTACACAAAGTGTACAAAACCTAAAAAAAGACCTTCCTAATATTGAGTTGCCACTCTTGATACACATGGGAAACTGTTGAGTGTGAAAAACCCAGCAGCGTTTCAGTTCTTGACACAAACCGGTGTGCCTGGCAACTAACCCTATACCCCATTCAAAGGCACTTAATTATTTTGTCTTGCCCATTTACCCTCTGAATGGCACACATACACAATCCATGTCTTCATGCTTAAAAATCATTCTTTAACCTGTCTCCTCCCCTTCATCTACACTGATGGAAGTGGATTCAACAAGTAACATCAATAAGGGATCATAGCTTTCCCCTGGATTCACCCGGTCAGTCTATGAAAAGAGCATAATGTTCATAATGTTTTGTACACTCAGTGTATATAAAGTGTCAACATCTCTACAGAGCCCGATCAGCTGCTTTCTAATGAACACTTCCAAAATAAGACAAGATCATTTCAGAAGTAAAGTACTTTCTTCTGGGAAAAACACTAACTGGCATGCTTTATTCATAAACAATTTATTACAACATTTGATTGCAGTTTAGAGATATGAATGTCTTTCATTTGTTATATTGTTCTGTCATATTACTATAATAGTACAAATATAATTTGATTGAACCATGAATCCCCACATTTACATCTGCAATACAAGTCTTCATTATACACTTGCAAGTAAACAAAGATGGAGACATTTGAAGTCACATCTACTAAAACATATTTAAATCCAATCATCTTCTCAAAACAATGGAGGACTGTTAAAACCAGCATGGCAACTCATTACTGTCTTTGATGGTTCTAATCTGCTTGTTTCCATTGTGTCAGACTACTAAGTAGCCTGAGAAGACAATATGTAATGTATTCACTCTCCTTCTTTTAACTGTAGAAATGGTTTGGTAAATTGAAAGATGAGCAACGGCATTATGATAATAATCAATTTAGTACAAAATTGTTGACATGTTTCACCTGCATTTCCTGTTCGTACAGTTAATCAAGCTTTACAGATCATCCAATACTAATAAAAATGAACACTGACTCAGTGATATTGGTTTAAGTGTCAGTGCATAAATACAAGCACAATCTTCATGTTAGCGTCTCTGCGAAAGAGCTCCATGGTCAATCAGGAACAATAGCCAAATGCCAGCTGTGAAATAATGATGAATATAAAGGTTTTATCATGAACTAACAGCTTGTAATTTAGAAACCATATTGGAAGTTTTTTCAGAGGATTCCATTGCGTCACATCTTGAAACAAAGTCTTTGATTTTATGTTCACAATTCTAATTAGACTAAGCCCAGCTTGAAGTGTATTATTCCACCTTATAAGATTGTGTTGAATCTTTTCTGATTTAATTTAAGAATTAAAAAAGTTATTACGTTTTAACTAGAGAACCCTCTTAGAAGTGTACACAGATACATAGAAGAATCCTAATCCGAAGAATCTACATCGGTTCTGTCCTGTTATCTACCCTCAGATCTGCCAGCTCTGAACAATATCAAGAATATGAATTTCCTACGGTATGCTATTATGTGTTTATAATGAATTTAAGGGAAAAGCTATGCTTCAAGGAGCATATCCGTGACTGCATAATATGGCATCTTCTTAGGTCATATTACATTACACAAATTTAACCTAGAGACAGCAGCTAAGTTATTGAGGCCACACTTGTCTCCCTATAGTCACCTCTAATTGTAACGGCTTTCCTCCTCCTCTTCATCCGAAGAGGAGGAGCAGGGATTGAACCAAAATGCAGCTTCTTGATATGACATGATTTATTAAATAAAAGACGAAAAAACACGAAAACACTTTAACAAACTACAAAACAACAAACGACGTAGACGCACCTGAACATAAGAACTTACATGACACGAAGAACGCATGAAACAGGAACAGACTACATAAACCGAACAACCGAACAAACAAACCGAAAACAGTCCCGTGTGGCGCAACATACATAGACACAGACACAGGAGACAACCACCCACAAACAAACAGTGTGAAAACACCTACCTTAATATGGCTCTCAATCAGAGGAAATGAAAACCACCTGCCTCTAATTGAGAGCCATATCAGGTCACCCTTAAACAAACATAGAAACACATAACATAGACTACCCACCCAAACTCACGCCCTGACCGTCAAACACATACAAAATAACAGAAAACCGGTCAGGAACGTGACATAACCCCCCCCTCAAGGTGCGTACTCCGAACGCACCACCAAAAGTCTAGGGGAGGGTCTGGGTGGGCGTCTGACCACGGTGGTGGCTCAGGCTCTGGGCGAGGTCCCCACCCCACCATAGTCAATCCCAGCTTACGTCTCCCCCTCTGAATGACCACCCTCATCTTACACCCACTTAATTTAAATGTTAACCTTAAGACAAGGGGCAGCACCAGGACAAGGGGCAGCACCGGGATAAGGTAGCTCAGGACCGAGAGGTAGGTCAGGATAGAGAGGTAGCTCAGGATAGAGGGGCAACTCCGGACTGAAGGGCAGCTCTGGACTGAGGGACAGCTCTGGATCAATGGCAGCTCTGGGCTGAGGGGCAGCTCATGACTGGCTGACGGCTCTGGACGCTCATGGCTGGCTGACGGCTCTGGACGCTCATGGCTGGCTGACGGCTCTGGACGCTCATGGCTGGCTGACGGCTCTGGACGCTCATGGCTGGCTGACGGCTCTGGACGCTCATGGCTGGCTGACGGCTCTGGACGCTCATGGCTGGCTGACGGCTCTGGACGCTCATGGCTGGCTGACGGCTCTGGACGCTCATGGCTGGCTGACGGCTCTGGACGCTCATGGCTGGCTGACGGCTCTGGACGCTCATGGCTGGCTGACGGCTCTGGACGCTCATGGCTGGCTGACGGCTCTGGACGCTCATGGCTGGCTGACGGCTCTGGACGCTCATGGCTCGCTGACGGCTCTGGACGCTCATGGCTCGCTGACGGCTCTGGACGCTCATGGCTGGCTGACGGCTCTGGACGCTCATGGCTGGCTGACGGCTCTGGACGCTCATGGCTCGCTGACGGCTCTGGCAGATCCTGTCTGGTTGGCGGCTCTGGCAGATCCTGTCTGGTTGGCGGCTCTGGCAGATCCTGTCTGGTTGGCGGCTCTGGCAGATCCTGACTGACGAATGGCTCTAGCGGCTCCTGACTGACTAACGGCTCTGACGGCTCGGGACAGACGGGCGGCTCTAATGGCTCGGGACAGACGGATGGCTCAGACGGCACTGGGCAGACGGATGGCTCAGATGGCGCTGGGGAGACGGATGGCTCAGATGGCGCTGGGGAGACGGATGGCTCAGATGGCGCTGGGGAGACGGATGGCTCAAGCCGGATGAGGCGCACTGTAGGCCTGGTGCGTGGTGCCGGAACTGGAGGCACCGGGCTAAGGACACGCACCTTCAGGCTAGTGCGGGGAGCAGGGACAGGGCACACTGGACTCTCAAAACGCACTATGGACCTGGTGCGTGGTACCGGCACTGGTGGCACCGGGCTGAGGGCACGCACATCAGGACGAGTACGGGGAGAAGGAACAGTGTGTACAGGGCTCTGGAGACGCACCGGTGGCTTAGTGCGTGGTGCCGGAACTGGTGGTACTGGGCTGGGGCGGGGAGGTGGCGCCGGAAATACCGGACCGTGCAGGCGTACTGGCTCCCTTGAGCATTGAGCCTGCCCAACCTTACCTGGTTGAATGCTCCCCGTTGCCCGACCAGTGCGGGGAGGTGGAATAACCCGCACCGGGCTATGTAGGCGAACCGGGGACACCATGCGTAAGGCTGGTGCCATGTAAGCCGGCCCGAGGAGACGTACTGGTGGCCAGATATGTAGGGCCGGCTTCATGACATCCGGCTCAATACTCAATCTAGCCCTACCAGTGCGGGGAGGTGGAATAACCCGCACCGGGCTATGAACCCGTACAGGAGACACCGTGCGCTCTACTGCGTAACACGGTGTCTGCCCGTACTCCCGCTCTCCACGGTTAGCCTGGGAAGTGGGCGCAGGTCTCCTACCTGCCCTCGGCCCACTACCTCTTAGCCCCCCCCCCCCAAGAAATTTTTGGGTAGTACTCACGGGCTTTTCGGGCTTCCGTGCTAGACGCGTCCCCTCATAACGCCGGTTCCTCTCTCCGGTTTCCTCCGCTCTCCGAGCTGCCTCCAGCTGTTCCCATGGGAGACGATCCTTACCAGCCAGAATCTCCTCCCATGTGTAGCAACCCTTACCGTCCAAAACATCCTCCCATGTCCATTCCTCCTTCTTGCGCTGTCCCTTCCTCCCGTTACACCGCTGCTTGATCTTTTGTTGGTGGGTGGTTCTGTAACGGGCTTCCTCCTTCTCCTCATCCGAAGAGGAGTAGCAAGGATTAGACCAATGCAGCGTTGTGATAAGACATGATTTTTAATCAACAAAACAGAAAACACGACGAACACTTGAATAATTACAAAACAACAAACGACGTAGACAGACCTGGACGACGAACTTACATGAAACACGAAGAACGCAAGAACAGGAAAACTGACTACATAAAACGAACGAACAAACAAAACCGAAACAGTCCCGCGTGGCGTAACATACACTGACACAGGAGACAACCACCCACAACAAACAGTGTGAAAACACCTACCTTAATATGACTCTCAATCAGAGGAAATGAAAACCACCTGCCTCTAATTGAGAGCCATATCAGGTCACCCTTAAACCAACATAGAAACAGAAAACATAGACTGCCCACCCAAACTCACGTCCTGACCAACTAACACATACAAAAACTAACAGAAAACAGGTCAGGAACGTGACACTAATAATGTGTGTGGCCCAAAAGGCACCCTTTTCCCTATATAGTGTACGACATTTGACCAACGACCATTCTAAAAAATAATATCAAAAAATGTATTACAGTTTTTTACAATTGCTAACAAGTGTGTACCTATACTTAAAACCTCTTAAGGATCCACCCCTTTTTTTCAAATTTCGCCTAAAATGACATACCCAAATCTAACTGCCTGTAGCTCAGGCCCTGAAGCAAGGATATGCACATTATTGGTACCATTTAAAAGGAAACATCTTGAAGTTTGTGGAAATGTGAAAGGAATGTAGGAGAATATAACCCAATAGATCTAGTAAAAGATAATAAAGAAAAAACAACCGTTCTTTTGTTTTTTTATTTGTACCATCATCTTTGAAATGTAAGAGAAAGGCCATAATGTATTTTTCCAGCCCAGGTGCAATTTAGATTTTGACCACTAGATGGCAGCAGTGTATGTGCAAAGTTTTAGACTGATCCAATGAACCATTGCATGTCTGTTCAAAATGGTATATCAAGACTGCCCAAATGTGCCTAATTTGTCATGTTTAAAAATTGTGCACTCTCCTCAAACAATAGCATGGCATTATTTCACTGCAAAGCTACTGTAAATTGAACAGTGCAGTTTGATTAACAAGAATGTAAGCTTTCTGACAATATCAGATATGTCTATTTATATATTTTATTTTTATTTCACCTTTATTTAACCAGGTAGGCCAGTTGAGAACAAGTTCTCATTTACAACTGCGACCTGGCCAAGATAAAACATAGCAGTGCGACAAAAACAACAACACAGAGTTACACATGGGATAAACACACGTACAGTCAATAACACAATAGAAAAATCTAAAAATCTATGTACAGTGTGTACAAATGTAGTAAGATTAGGGAGGTAAGGCAATAAATAGGCCATAGTGGAGAAATTATTACAATTTAGCATTAACACTGGAGTGATAGATGTGCAGATGATGATGTGCAAGTAGAGATACTGGGGTGCAAAAGAGCAAAAATAAATAACAATATGGGGATGAGGTAGTTGGGTGTGGTATTTACACATGGGCTGTGTACAGGTGCAGTGATCGGTAAGCTGCTCTGACAGCTGATGCTTAAAGTTAGTGAGAGAGATATAAGTCTCCAGCCTCAGTGATTTTTGCAATTCATTCCAGTCATTGGCAGCAGAGAACAGGTAGGAAAGGCGGCCATATGAGGAGTTGGCTTTGGGGATGACCAGTGAAATATACCTGCTGGAGCACGTGCTACAGGTGGGTGTTGCTATGGTGACCAGTGAGCTGAGATAAGGAGAGGCTTTACCTAGCATAGACTTATAGATGACCTGGAGCCAGTGGGTTTGGCAACGAATATGAAGTTTTGGCCAGCCAACGATAGCATACAGGTCGCAGCGGTGGGTAGTATATGGGGCTTAGGTGAAAAAACGGATGGCACTGTGATAGTCTACATCCAATTTGCTGAGTAGAGTGTTGGAGGCTATTTTGTAAATGACATCGCCGAAGTCAAGGATCGGTAAGATAGTCAGTTTTACGAGGGTATGTTTGGCAGCATGAGTGAAGGAGGCTTTGTTGCGTGAGTCTGTAATGTGAGTCTGGAAGAAGAGTTTACAGTCTAACCAGACACCTAGGAATATGTAGTCCTCGGAAATGTTGTTGTTACTTACAACCTCATGCTAATCGCATTAGCCTACGTTGGAAGGGAAGGGAGACCGATCCCGAAGAAGTAAATTACAAACTCTACATTTCAAAATGCAAAAATACTTTCTCTACATATACTAACTCTGTCAAAACCAGGCAAAACCGACTCAATATCTAATCATTCTGTCAAAACATTGCACATGTTTTCTATCAAAGAGGAACATATAGTCAATCATAGCACAATGACTTACATTTTTTTAACACCTGATGGCATTACAAAAACTGCATTACATTTCATGTTTCAGTTCTACCTGCAGACAATAGACAATAGCAAATCCATTGTTTTTCTTAATTCAGTTTCCCTTTACTGTAATCCACTCTACATTTTTTGGTTGAGTGTCAAATGTGTGCATTTTTGGCAACATACTATCTAAAAGTGAATGAGTCATCTTTACTTTATAGAATGTGTAGTAGAAAAAAATTGTAAGTGACAGATTTGCTGCAGTGAAGGCTTTATTAGAAACATGAAATTGCTGCTAGTAATCAACAAAAAATCCAACATACTGTACATGGCCTTTGGTTCCAAATGTGTAAAAATAAAACACAATTACAGTAAAAAAGTCACAGAAGGGCAAAAACACAAAAATGCACAGTCCTGTTCTAATCTATACGATCTTCAGCATTTGGCCACATAATCTCATCCACATCACATCTTATGTCGTCTCTCGCTATGTACCTAGGATAGAAACGCTTGGCATGCCTTATCCACCCCTGGCAGTCTTCAGCTGAGAGGTCTCTGCATCCATTGCATCCAGGAGAGCCATTTGGTCATGTGGCCGATGATCGTACACTTACCACCTCTAGGCAGAAAAAAAATCCTCAATGGGGTTGAGGAAAGGTGCGGAGGGGGGGAGGAAAAGGGAAACCATTCTTGGATGGGCTGCAAACCAGTTTGGGATTGCATGTGAATGGTGGAATGCTAAATTGTCCCATGCAATCACAAATGTCCTCCTGTTTCCTCCCACCTGTTCCCTTTCTGCTTTTGGCACAAGTTGTTGGTGGAGGTCATCTCAAAACAAAAGAAGGCGCTCAGTGTTGTAGGGACCAATCTGGCACTTCTGCAGGACCAAAGCAGCACTCCAGACTGCAGCACACATTGTGATATTTTCTCCCCTCTGACCCGGCACATCAATGGTGGCCCTTTTTCCGATGATGTTTCTTCCCCGCCAACGTGTTTTTGCCAGGTTAAACCCTGCCTCATCTACATAAATGATTTCATGTGTGGTCTGATTAGCCTCCACCTCCATGACTCACTGAAAGAAATCAAACACAGTATGTGTCACTGCTTTTCAGTATGTCCTACTGTATGTACTGTAACCCATGTTTACATGTAGAGTAGCATAGTGTAAAACTCACTATAGAACAAGACATATTGGATAGACATCATACCTGGACGTATTGGTGCCGGAGTTCCTTGACCCGCTCACTGTTCCTTTCAAAAGGAACTGTGTACAACTCTTTCATTCGAACTCTGTGTTTGGTCAGAGTCCGAGCCAATGGTAGTCAGGCTGATGCTTTCCACATTGTGAAATACCAGGTTGTCCTCTACAATTCTGGTCTGAATTTCTCTCAGTTTTATTGCATTGTCAGCAATGACCAATCCTACAATTGCATGCTCTTGGTCTTCAATGAGGAGCTTTCCCCTTCTCCCAGCGGGAGGAAGACATTGCGTCCTTTAGAGGAACAAAAATACAACATATGTATTTGCTTTGGGACTGGTGGCTTTGGGACATAGCAACAGTAATGATAGAAGAAGCCCTTGTGAAATGCATTACTTACCTGTTGGTTTGTTGAAAATTCCGGATAATGGAAGCCACTATTGACCGTCTGGGATTAGGCTGGACTCTTTCACCACCCTCTCTCAGTGATAGACCATGTTTTATCACATGGTCTATGGTGGTGGCTCTTATTTAATCAGTGACAACAGCTCTTACTCTCCTTTGAACACCACCATGCATTCTTACTCCTCTCCCCTACCTCTCCTTCTCCCTTGTCCTGGTCCAACTACTCCTCTGCCTGGTCCAGCTACTCCTCTCCCTGGTCCAAGTACTCATCTAACTGGTACCGCTACTCCTCTAACTGGTACCGCTACTCCTCTGCCTGGTCCAGCTATTCCTCTCCCTGGTCCACCTACTCCTCTGCCTTGTCCAACTATTCCTTTCCTTTGTCCAGACATTTTTTCTCTCTGCTCCTCTGTGTTGTTCTGTATCCACATTGAACAAAATCAATCCAAAGAGCATTTTTACTGTGTATGTCCATGTAATTGAAATAACTTCAACACCTGTCAACACCTGTCGATATTGAGATAGGAATCAGCTGTGGTTGGTCTATTTTACGCAACTTACAGTAAATCAGCTATTTCTCAATGTTTCAATGATCTGTTCATTCAAAAATGCTTCTCAGCTATTTCAATATAGCTTCTGAGCTGCTGTTGATGCAGAAGTAGAGGCTTTATGCTATATTTAAAGTTTTGAACATTAGGTCATTTCTGGCCTGCTGTGTGCAAGCAATTGTAAATAAGACAAGAAAGAGCCATCATTTTGGTATTGGGTAAGCTTGTATGTAAAGAAAATTGCCTGAATATTCTGTGAAAACAACATGAATTGTGTTAAAGGTATGGTCCACAACAGACAGATGTTGTGCTAATTGTGTTTAGAGTTTTGGAAATGTGCCTACAGATTGGACAAAAAGATGTTAGTGATTGTAAAAAAAAAACTGTTTAACTTCTTGAGCCTATGGGGGGTGCTATTTCGATCTTGGAAAAATTGGTCCCCAAATTAAACTGCCTCGTACTCAATTCTTGCTCGTACAATATGCATATTATTATTACTATTGGATAGAAAACACTCTCTAGTTTCTAAAACCGTTTGAATTATGTCTCTGAGTGAAACAGAACTCATTCTGCAGCACTTTTCCTGCCAGGGAGTGAGATTTCTGAAATCGTGGTCCCTGTTCCCAGGTCAGTTTATAAGTCCCTGTGAACGCTGTGGGGCTACAAACACTGCATACGCCTTCCTCTAGATGTCAGTAAGTGGTGACAATTTGAATGGAGTCGATTGCGCAATCTGGGACCTTATATAAGATCCTGGAGCGGAAGTACCTTTCTTTTCAACGGTGCGCCTGACGCACAATGGACGTCGGACTGGCCTCCTTCCAAGCTTTGGTTTAGCCTGTTCTATATCTCCGGTCATGTTTTTATTCGTTATAGTTGTTAAAGACATCATAAGGTAGTTAATTTAAACCGACTTATAGCAATTTATATCAGTTTATTGCGATTTTCTGGCATTTCTTTGTGACGCACTTTCAAGAGTTGGATACTTTTCCGGTACATGCCGAACGTTAGTGGCCATTTCGACAGGACAAGAGGACATCTTTCGACCAAAAAACGATTAGACCGGAGAAAGGACACCTTGCCCAAGATTCTGATGGAAGCTCAGCTAATAGTAAGAACTATTTATGCTGATAAATCGTTGTTCTGTTGAAAATAGTCAAATGCATAAAACGCCATTACTTGCAATGTAGCCTTGCGTTATCGGACCCTGTATTGCGCAGCAACGTTAATTTTAAAAATGTAATTCAGCGATTGCATTAAGAACTAATTTGTCTTTCAATTGCTGTCCACCCTGTATTTTTTAGTCAAGTTTATGATTATTTATTGATTAGACTAGGTGACTCTCCAAGATGGCGCCCGACATTTTTCTGGGCAGCTTGGCAACTTTTCTCATTGTATAAGCACGATTTGTGCCGCTAAATATGCACATTTTCGAACAAACTCTATATGCCTTGTGTAATATGATGTTACAGGACTGTCATCTGAAGAATTCTGAGAAGGTTAGTGAAAAAATTTATATATTTTGGTGGTGATAACGTTATCGCTCTTTTTGCCTTGAATCAATGCTGGGGTGATGTTAGCACATGTGGTATGCTAATATAACGCTATATTGTGTTTTCGCTGTAAAACACTTAGAAAATCTGAAATATTGTCTGGATTCACAAGATCTGTGTCTTTCAATTGCTGTACGCTGTGTATTTTTAAGAAATGTTTTATGATGAGTAATTAGGTAATACACGTTGCTCTCTGTAGTTATTCTAGTCGAGTTGTGATGGTGGCTGCAATGGTAAACTATGATTTATACCTGAAATATGCACATTTTTCTAACAAAACATATGCTATACAATAAATATGTTATCAGACTGTCATCTGATGAAGTTTTTTCTTGGTATCTTTATTTGGTCGAATTGGTGATAGCTACTGATGGAGTGAAAAAATGGTGGAGTAAGAAAAACGGTGTCTTTTGCTAACGTGGTTAGCTAATAGATTTACATATTGTGTCTTCCCTGTAAAACATTTTAAAAATCAGAAATGGTGGCTGGATTCACAAGAAGTGTATCTTTCATCTGGTGTCTTGGACTTGTGATTTAATGATATTTAGATGCTAGTATTTACTTGTGACGCTATGCTAGGCTATGCTAGTAGCTTTTCTACTGATGGGGGTGCTCCCGGATCCGGGTTTGGGAGGTGTCAGAGGATAACTACTAAAAAATATAAACAGTATGTTATTAACAGTATGTAAATGTAACTTGATGAACAGGAATGACATTTACTCCATTGGGTGGCCAATTCGATCGCGCTGAAAGACACCCCTAACCTAAGGGCTGTTTTCAAAAAGACCCACCTGCTACAGTAGGTCAACCCAGCATGGGAGTAAAAAATACCTAACTGATGGTTAAATTGACCCATGTTTGGGTAATCTCAACAACCCAACTTTTTGGGTCATTCACACAACCCAACTGTCTGGGTCAAAATAACCCAACATGGGTTCTGTTCATTATTTAACCAGCACTGGGATACCAAATAATCCAAATTGGGTTGTTTTTAGCTCATTCTTTTTTTGAGTGCTTGTTGAGAGGGGATGGTGTGTGCAGGTGGAACACTCTTGAAGGGGGTACTAAGCAGAGGTGTGGACTCGAGTCACATGACTTGGACTCCAGTCAGACTCGAGTCACAAATATGATGACTTGCAACTCGACTTTGACTCGTAACACCAATGACTCGTGACTTGACTTGGACTTGAGCCTTATGACTCGACCTGACTTGATACCCTCCCCAAGCCCAAATATAAAATTTCTGTTATTAAAAAAAGTGTGCAGCGCGTCAACTCTTCATTTAACGGATTACAGTTTGAACCGGACAGCAGCCAATCAAATTGTGCCAGCTGAGAAAAAGTTGTGCATGGCAGTGCAGAGGAATGTTGGCGGGTGAATTCAGATGGAGCCTTTGGAAAGATGATACCCAAAATTGTTATTTTCGGATATAAAGACAACGCTGTATCAACAAAAAAACAGATTGCAACTTGCAAAACATGCGGGAAGAAATTTGAAGCTGCACAAAGAACGGTAAGTCGTGGCTAATATAGCCAACAGCTATATATTTTATTACTTTACTAGTGTAGGCTAACGTAACGTTAAATCAATGAGCCTCCACACAGTCAGTCAGTGCTGGAACGTGATCATTGCACCCAGATTGAGCTACAACTGGCAAGGCAGTTGGTAGCATAAATCCTGCCTGATGTTACTGCTGTTCCTAAAACCATTGACATACGTTAGCCTACTGTAACCACACAGAGAGAGTGTGTGTTGTGTGTCTGTGTGTGTAAGGTTTCGTGATTGTGTACAAGCCTACATCGCCCGATTGCGCCCCATAGCGATCCTCTATAATCGATCATTATTGGGGGGGGTGTGTCTTTCTCATGGCTACCCATGTATTTCCATGGAAATATAACATTTATTTGGAAAGTAATAAATATATAGATATTTTTAAAAGTATTCATGATTTGCGTAAATGTAATATACTAACTTACTCTTGTTAAAAATATGAAATGGTATTACATTTGGTGAAGAGCACATTATGACTTGTTTAGGACTCGAAACTTGACTTGATACTTGACTCAGACTTGCCTGTCTTGACATGGGACTTGAGTGCTGACACTTGAGACATACTTGTGACTTGTAAAACACTGACTTGGTCCTACCTCTGGTAATCAGTGGCTATGACTGTTGACACTCAATCATCCCTATTTTGAACCCTGTTTGATTGAGCCTCTCCAATTGCCACATGGGCAAGGTTTGCACTTTTGGGACTATTCCGAAAAGCAGGCTCAAGTACTTGAAAAATTACGTTATTGTAAAGAAAAAAAACGATTTGTACCCAGGACACAAAATTATGAAAATAAATCATTAAATGAGCAGTGAAATATATGTGCCAGAATTATTGAAAAAATATCAAGTCAAGAGACGAAACCCCGACAAAAACCATTGCATTACAGATACGTGCTACTTCACTAAATACCATTGTTACAGTACATACCAGCCCCACACACAGAGGGTGATTAAATCCGATTAAGATTGTCTGCCATAATAATTTATCAATTAAGAATGCAGAGGAATTAAGTCAATTAAGAATAATTAATGAGGCCTATTTTCTTAAGCTTTTGCTTAATTCCTCTGCATTCATTAGCGTGTATGAGTATTTTATTGTAGTAACATGGCACCCTATATAGTGCACTACTTTTGGGGCTGCTGGATACAAAGTGCTGGAGGCCTAAGTGGTGGTGAATGGATTTAATCTGCGGCCAATTTTCAGAGAAAGAGAACTGTCGGCTGTCCATGGTACCCTTCACTTTGGTCATACAAACTGTTCAAAGGTAGTGCACTATATAGAACATAGGGTTCAATTTGGGATGCAGTCCATGTACTTCACTGTATGCATGCAGACTCTCCTTTAGAGACCTTAAAGGAGGGCCTGGCTGTCTGACTGAAATAGGTTGAATGTGGAGACGCTGTGATCGCTGCATCCTCCGCAGATTTGACAAGCTGATAGGAGGGGGTAAACAGGTAAAATGAACTGAAGCAAGCAAGGTCAACTAGCTTGTTAACCACAACATTATTTTGATGGAATAGTGCCACCTGGGTAAAAGTATTGCATTGTTGGTGATGGACATGGTAGACAAACACACATCTTTGAGATTAACATCACACAATAAAGAGTTAGAAATAATTGCCAATGGAGACGACGCTACGTTTTCTTTCTACACCCTATGGTACGGATATATTCTATGTTTAGATATCATATCCACAGCCTGGGGCCTACCACATTCATGAGTCAAGGAACACCATAAATATCCTATCCATTTCTCCCTTGATACAAAAACACACAGCATACAGTAGGCCTATCTTTTAATGTTTTTAAAAAATATAGATATTCCTCACATTTCCCTGTTGGAGGTTGAGGTAGCATGAAGCAGCATGAAAAATGTAAATCATAATAAGGGCAATTCCATGGTAACTCAGATTTTCCACTTTCAAATGTATGCCAAAAAAAACCAATTATTTCAAAGTTTAACAAAGCATACAACTAACTCTATGCACAAAGACTCCTTTGAACAATTTACACAACATTTGACAAAAATAAATTTACTGGAAGAACTGTGAACATGCAAAGTTTGGTAGCAGATTTACAGTAAAATGTCCCAGTTTTTTGTGTGACCACGTTTTCCAAACACAAATTAAGATTCAAAGATTTCTGCAGAAAGAATGGGGTGTCAGTTAAAATGTAAAAGGGTTACTGTGAATTTGACAGTAGTTTATTAAAGGCAGCTCGGTAACAAAAATAATTCTGTATTTCATATTACAGTACACCTATTGTAATATAAATATGGTATCATTGCTAAATACACAAGCAGACACATTTCCAATCTCTGAAAGTGTGCTTCGTGCTCTGGCCCCCATCCCTCCCCCAAAGTGGGCTTTTTTAAATAGGAGGCAGACACTGACTACAATCCTTTGGGCAAACTGAAAGAACTGACCAGACACAATGGCTTCAATTGATTCCTCTCATCAGCACGAATTTGACGATGCAGCATTTACTAGCTACACGGTGACATTCAACCATATATGTTTCAACCGGAATATAGCGAAGAGGTTTTACAATTGGAGATCTGTTGTACCTCGATTGTAAAAACCTGTTCTCTTTTTAGCTGTAGATATTGGTAGCTATTAAACAGCAAGCTACAACGTTACAACCAGCCACCTAAAGTGAAGAGGTGACTCTGGGATGCTGGCCTTCTAGGCAGAGTTTCTCTGTCCAGTGTCTGTGTTCTTTTGCCCATCTTAATCTTTTCTTTTTATTTGCCAGTCTGAGATATGGCTTTTTCTTTGCAACTCTGCCTAGAAGGCCAGCATCCCGGAGTCGCCTCTTCACTGTTGACGTTGAGACTGGTGTTTTGCGGGTACTATTTAATGAAGCTGCCAGTTGAGGACTTGTGAGGCGTCTGTTTCTCAAACTAGACACTAATGTACTTGTCCTCTTGCTAAGTTGTGCACCGGGGCCTCCCACTCCTCTTCCTATTCTGGTTAGAGCCAGTTTGCGCTGTTCTGTGAAGGGAGTAGTACACAGTGTTGTACGAGATCTTCAATTTCTTGGCAATTTCTGGCATGGAATAGCCTTCATTTCTCAGAACAAGAATAGACTGACAAGTTCTTTGTTTCTGGCCATTTTGAGCCTGTAATCGAACCCACAAATGCTGATGCTCCAGATACTCAACTAGTCTAAAGATGGCCAGTTTTATTGCTTCTTAAATCAGGACAACAGTTTTCAGCTGTGCTAACATAATTGCAAAAGGGTTTTCTAATGATCAACTAGAATTTTAAAATGATAAACCTGGATTAGCTAACACAATGTGCCATTGGAACACAGGAGTGATGTTAGCTGATAATGGGCCTCTGTACGCCTATGTAGAAATACCATTAAAAATCAGCTGTTTCCAGCTACAATAGTCATTTACAACATTAACAATGTCTACATTGTATTTTTGATCAATTTGATGTTATTTTAATTGACAAAAAATGTGCTTTTCTTTCAAAAAACAAGGACATTTCTAAGTGAACCCAAACTTTTGAACGGTAGTGTATGTATATGTATGTATATGTGTATATATATTTGCAAAAAAATATATGGGAGATTGGAAGTGATGCAGACAATTACATTGATGGAAGGTAGAATCTATCTGCCATATTAAAGCTGATCTACATCTACACCCTAAAATTTTTTAAAATAATATATATATATTTATATATTTTTTAACTATAAAAGACATGCTCAGGTATCTCGGAGACTGTAGGCCGGAGAGCAAAAGGCTTCATTGTGGGATCAGCTGATGAAAATACCTGTATACCTCTTCCCACACTCATCAGGTGAAACAACCTGCCAGGCAATAGAGCAGAAATCTCTATACCAGATGTTACAAGGTACCACCTTGACCTCAAGTTCTTAGCCACTAAGATACCCCCTCCGAAACCTCAGGCCGAGATCCTGCTACTTCTAGGGAGAGACATCATCCAGGTGCACAAGGTGCTGGAGCAGGGCATTGGGCCCCTGCATGCTCCCTTCACACAGTGCCTAGCCCTCTGCTGGGTGATAGTGGGAGGTGTTTGTCTCAGAGGGGCACACAACAATTCACCAGTTAACACCTTCAGGACAAACATTATAGAGAATGGTTACGTCACCGTGTCCCTGGAGCAGAGATGTACGCCAGCTGATGCGGCAAATCTGTCTTCTGCTACACTAAGGATAATGACAAACCAGCTTCGTCGATGGAGTATCTCGCCTTCCTGAAGACGATGGAGGAGCATTTCCATCAGGAAGCATCAAACAGCCAGGGTTGCTCTGCTCCCGTTCCGTAGCCCACGGCAACGCCTCCCCAACAGGCCAGCAATCGCCTCACTCACGCCCACATTAAAGAAACGTCCAGAGACGAAGGACCGCTTCGTGCGCAAATCTTTTTAGAATGGGCACGCTGAAATCGCTCTACCCCTACAAGCAGAAGAAGAGTGCTGGTATCTTCCGATCTTCGGGGTGTATCATCCACAAAAACCCAGACAAATTAGAGTGGTATTCGATTCCAGCGCCCAGCACCATGGGGTATTTCTGAATGATGTCCTGCTTACTGGTCCCAACATGAACAACAGCCTGCTTGCGGATTAGAAAGAAATCAGTGGCACCTCATCAATCTACACACAATACCCCATAATGACAAAGCAAAAACTGTTTTTTAGAAGAAGAAAAAATGCACATTTATTAAAAATAAAAAACAAATATCACATTTACATAAGTATTCAGACCCTTTACTCAGTACTTTGTTGAAGCACCGTTGGCAGTAATTACAGCCTCGAGTCGTCTTGGGTATGACGCTACACGCTTGGGGGAGTTTCTGACATTCTTCCCTGCAGATCCTCTCAAGCTCTGTCAGGTTGGATCAGGTCTCTCCAGAGATGTTTGATTGGGTTCAAGTCCGGGCTCTGGCTGGGCCACTCAAGGATATTCAGAGACTTGTCCCGAAGCCACTCCTGAATTGTCTTGGCTGTGCGCTTAGGGTCGTTGTCCTGTTGGAAGGTGAGACTTCGCCCCAGTCTGAGGTCCTGAGCACTCTGGAGCAGGTTTTCATCAAGGATCTCTCTGTACATTGCGCCGTTCATCTTTCCCTCGATCCTGACTAGTCTCTCAGTTCCTGCACCTGAAAAACATGCCCAAAGCATGATACTGCCACCACCATGCTTCACTGTAAGGATGGTACCAGGTTTCCACCAGATGTGACACTTGGCATTCAGGCCAAAGAGTTCAATCTTGGTTTCATCAGACCAGAGAATCTTGTTTCTCATGGTCTGAGAGTCATAAGGTGCCTTTTGGCAAACTCCAAGGAGGCTGTCATGTGCCTTTTACTGAGGAGTGACTTCTGTCTGGCCACTCTAGCATAAAGGCTTTATTAGTGGAGTGCTGCAGAGATGGTTGTCCGTCTGGAAGGTTCTACCATCCCCACAGAGGAACTCTGGAGCTCTGTCAGAGTGACCGTCGGGTTCTTGATCACCTCCCTGACCAAGGCCCTTCTCCCTCGATTGCTCAGTTTGGCTGGGCAGCTAGCTCTAGAAAGAGTCTTGGTGGTTCCGAACTTCTTCCATTTAAGAATGACGGAGGCCACCGTGTTCTTGGGGACCTTCAGTGCTGCAGAAAGGTTTTGGTACCCTTCCCCAGATCTGTACCTGGACACAATCCTCTATTGGAGCTCTACACAGAATTCCTTTTGACTTCATGGCTTTGTTTTTGCTCTGACATGCAATGTCAACTGTAGGACCTTATATTGACAGATGTGTGCTTTTACAAATCATGTTCAATCAATTGAATTTACCACAGGTGGACTCCAATCAAGTTGTAGAAACCTCTCAAGGATGGTCATTGGAAACAGGATGCACCTGAGCTCAATTTCGAGTCCCATAGCAAAGGGTCCGAATACTTACGTAAATGTTGTTAATTTTTTATAAATTTGGTCCTGGGTTACTACATTCACAACACCAGATGATTTTACTTGTATGTAAATAACAGGGAGCAATGTATCAGCAGATCTACCAGCCCAGAGCAGTGGAAGCACATCTCTACTGAACAGAACCCTGCTGATCATGCCTCGTGATCAGTCCCAGCAGGCAGCTTGACTCATAGCACATGCTTGACAGGCACAGATTTCTTGTTCAGGTCAGCGGAGCCAGAACCCCTTCATACACCTTTCGACTTGGTTGACCCCAGATCTGATTACGAGATCCGCCCCTAAATTGCTTGTCACGCCACCAATGTCTCCAACAGCAAGTTAGACTCCAAGCGCTTTGAGAGGTCCTCAAGCTGGCAACAGCAAGGCTTGTGCATATTGTTCACTCCTTCAAGGCAGCAGCTGCAAAGGATGGCACATTTGCAACAAACCTTGCTCAACTGAAGATCTGGATCAAGCTAAGACCATCATAATCTGCACTCTGCAACATGATGCCTTTCAAGAGGAATTGGAATGTATCAGAGAACGGAGATTCCTAAGCAGAGCCCACTCTTCAGTCTATGCCCCTAGACAAATGCGCAAGTTCTAGCTTGTGGTTTGGATAATTGTGATGTTTATGATAAAAACAAAATATTGTTAATATAGTAATGACTATATGCCGTGGCAGAGCCAGGGTGAAATTCCCCTTTACTGAATATTTGGTGTTTTATATAGCTTGCACTAACTGGCAATGACTATTGGGTAAACAGACCAAAAGGAAATGGCAAAATGCTCAACCATTTAAGGTTTAAGACTTGCTGTTAGTCTAATATGTCTCCTCTGCAAATTGTTTAGGCACTATACCAACATACAGTAGGAGTTAAATTGGTACAGCATTCTCACTCACGGGTGCAACAAATAAAGCCTTTTAAAATGCACACCTCAAAATATGTTAATGAGCCAGAAACAACACTACCATGCACCCACTAGTAGTAAAAATATTTTTGGGCTCTCCAAACATATGGTACAGTACTGTATTCTGTAGGGTGGATTTACAGTACCATTTGAAATACAGCAATTATTTCCCCGCCCTTAACATTTTCCGACAATGCACCATCATTTACAGTATGCTGCAGTCAAATCTTTCAGAGTAGTTTACTGTTGATAAACCACACATTTGGATAGAATTTACAGTTTTCCGTTACAATATATGACAGGACACCTTAAGTTTGAAAAAGTATATTTTGGTTATTGAGCTATATTAGGTGAAGTGGAATTACATCCGGTAACGGAATTACATCAGGGGTTCCAGATCTATAGTATACATAGAAACATAGTTATGAAAATGAATATCATTCTCATCATGGTGATGTATCCTGAATAGGTACACAAAGGTAGAAATATGCAATATCCTTATTTTGTATATTTGGATTTTATTCAACACACTGGCTATTGCTGTAATGAGCTCCGCCCCCAAACATGACCATATTCGATTGGTAAGGACCAGACCAAATCTGAACCAATCACAGACGTCTAAACTTGTGAAACTTAGACATCACAGTACAGCACAGTAGAGTTCAGTACAGCACAGAGTTCTGTACAGTATAGTAGAATACAGTTGAGTACATTAAAGTAGATATGTTCAGTACAGAAGAGTACAATACAGTACATTATACTGTACTCTACTCTAGTGTGCTCTACTGTACTAAACTCTACTTTACTGTTCTCTACTGTACTGCACTGTGCTGTCCAAACTTGTGAAACATAGACGTCTATGATTGGTTCAGATTTGGTCCGGCCAGGGCCTACTGACCAAATTTTAACTACTTTTTCAACGTCCATGGACATCAGGTCTCGGCCGGTGCTCAGTGGGTGAGGATTTTTGTTACAGTAAATGGAAAGAGGGTATGTTATAGGTGTCATGGTAGGTGTCCGGAAGAGGTGACAACTGGAGAGAGAGAATGTGCACAAGTCTGGGACAGAAATGGTGCAGGGCATCCTAAAGCAGTTCCAGCAGGACTTTTACGGGATCAAAGAGAGAGCACAGCAGGAAAAGCTCTCTCTCTGTGATGACTCCCCCATCCTGAGTGAGTCTGATCACACCTCTTCAAACTGTCCTGCAGATGAGGCTAGTCCCCCCCCCCCCCCCCCAGCACTGAACACACCCAGGTCCCACAACTGCACTGCTCCTCCATCATTGAGAGGGATAAATTCACAGAGCTGGAGATAGACATGGTGGAGCTCAGAGAGCTAGTCCACACAATCCAGACAGAACAGACCCACAAAACTGACCAGCACAACAACCCCACCCTCCAACAAGAAATTGAGGGCTGAATGTGGAGATGGACGGCTGCCTGGGAGAGCTGGCTGCACTCCAGCTCTCTCAGACAGGAGAGAGAGGAACACATGGCACAGATGATAGCACTGAAGGAGGAGGGAGAGGAACACATGGCACAGCTAACAGCATTGAAGTAAGAGGTGAGAAAGCTGAGGTGTGACAGAGAGCAGGACACTCCCCAAGAGAAGCCAGCAGAACAGCCCACATCAGACCCGGACCACAATCTCAACACCATAATGGGACAGACAACATAGGACCCACCAACCCAACCCAACAGACCCTACCCCTCATAACTGTCCCCCTGTAAGCTTCCCAGATAGCCCTCCTGACAACCCCCATACATCCACTGGGGGCGCACAAAAGCCAGAAATTGTGCTGGTCATTGACACAAATGGCAAATACATTCAAGAGAAAAAACTTTTTCCTAAACACAGTGGCTAAACTCTGGTACCCAAACACTAGGCATGCCCTGGAGCTGTTGTCAGAGGACAGACTAGGGTCCCCCAGCCACATTATAATTCACACGGGCACAAACAACCAGAGGGCCCAGCAGGAAAGGGTGGCCAGAGAACTTAAGGGAGGGTTTGAAAAAGCTTCTTCCACTTTCCCCAAGTGGTTATCTCCACCCTCCTACCACGAAAAGACATTCACCTTGCCACCTTACAGCTGGTGAACGCAAGCATTACCCGGGACTGTGCCTCAAAACCAAATGTCTACCTGTCCCACCACTCCACCCTGGACTTGAACAGCCTTTACGACCAGGTCCACCTCTACAAGGCAGTAATCCAATTTTTGGAGCAACAGATGAACGGACAACCCCCCCAGACCAGAGAGAGACCCTCCCAGACCTACAATACCCCCTCCCGAAGGACCTGCACCGAGAGAAACCCACGCCAAGAGGAACTACACCCAGACCACAGCTTCACCAGCCACACCCCAACCAGCTGAGACCACCCCAAACAAACCCTGGCCTCACCCTATATAGGCCCCCCCCAGATCAGACCTATGCCCCTTCTGGCCCCCCCATGCCCCCTGCCCCTACAGCAAGGACCTCAACATGACAGCCACACATATAACCAGGCCGTGAGCAGAGCAAGAGGCCCACCCCCCACTAATGCACCCTCCCAAGCCCCATCCTGCGACCTGAGAGGTACGCTACCAGTCAAAGGTTTGGACACACCTACTCATTCAAGGGTTTTTCTACATTGTAGAATAATAGCGAAGACATCAAAACATTGAAATAACACATATGGAATCTTGTAGTAACCAAGAAAGTGTTAAACAAATCAAAATATGTGATACTTTTTAAAGTAGCTACAGTTTGCCTTGATGACAGCTTTGCACATTCTTGGCATTCTCTCAACCAGCTTCATGAGGAATGCTTTTCCAACGGTCTTGACGGAGTTCCCACATATGCTAAGCACTTGTTGGCTGCTTTTCCTTCACTTGGTGGTCCAACTCATTCCAAACCATCTCAATTGGGTTGAGTTCAGGTGATTGTGGAGACCAGGTCATCGGAGGCAGCACTCTATCACTCTCCTTCTTTGTCAAATAGCCATTACACAGCCTGGAGGTGTGTTGGGTCGTTGTCTTGTTGAAAAACAAATGATAGTCCCAATAAGTGCAAACCAGATGGGATGGCGTATCTCTGCAGAATGCTGTGGTAGCCATGCTGCTTAATTAGGGATAGGGGTACCGCTAGTGGAACAACTTCCAGTGAAACTGGAGGGTGCCCAATTCAAATAAATAATCATAAATAATATGGATTAAACATTTATGTACATATAAGTGTCTTATATCGGCTGAAAGTTTAATTTCTTGTTCATCTAACTGCACTGTCCGATTTACAGTAGCTAATACAGTGAAAACATGCCATGCAATTGTTTGAGGACGGCGCCCCACATCAAACATTTTTCCACCAGCACAGGTTTCATACATTCACAAATAACAATTAAATATACTCTTACTTTTTTAAAATCTTCCTCTGATTTGTCATCCAAAGGGTCCCAGCTATAACATGTAGTGTCATTTTGTTAGATAAAATCCTTCTTTATGTCCCAAAAAGTCTGTTTAGTTGGTGCCATCGATTTGAGTAATCCACTCGTTCAACAGGCAGAGAATGGAATCCGAAAATCTACCCCTAAACTTTCTTTCAACAAGTCAAAATATGTTTCTATTTACTCCTCAGATACCCTAACATGTAATCAAACTATAATATTTCTTACGGAAAGTAGTATGTTCAATAGGAAACCGATTTTAGCAGATGCGTAATGTCTTCATAGCGGACGCAAACACAAGTTTCCAAGACTGTGTCCTTTTGCAAAAACGGATATTTCTCATTCGTTTTTGAAGTTAGAAGCCTGAGCTAATTTTCAATATGACCTTTCTCTTGAATTTCTAAGAGGATGGTCTCTCCCCCCAAAAATTCTGGTTGGTTTTTCTTTGGATTTTCTCCTCTATTGTGTTATATTCTCCTACATTATTTTAACATTTCTACAAACTTCAAAGTGTTTTCTTTCCAATGGTACCAATTATATGGATATCCTGGCTTCAGGGCCTGAGCTAAAAGCAGTTTACTTTGGGCACGTCATTCAGACAGGAAGTGGAGAAAAAAGCACCCCCACACCATCACATCTAAAGCACCCCCACACCATCACACCTCCTCCTCCATGCTTCACGGTGGGAACCACACATGCAGCGATCATTTGTTCACCTACTCTACGTCTCACAAAGAAACAGCGGTTGGAACAAAAAATCTCAAATTAGGACTCATCAGACCAAAGGACCGATTTCCACTGGTCTAAGGTCCATTGCTCATGTTTCTTGGCCCAAGCAAGTATCTTCTTCTTATTGGTGTCGTTTATTAGTGGTGTCTTTGCCGCAATCCGAAGGCCTGATTCACACAGTCTCCTCTGAAGAGTTGATGTTGAGATGTGCCTATTACTTGAACTCTGTGAACCATATATTTGGGCTGCAATCTGAGGCTGGCAATTATCAGAAACTTATCCTCTGCAGCAGAGGTAACTCTGGGTCTTCCTTTCCTGTGGCGGTCCTCATGAGAGCCAGTTTCATCAAAGTGCTTGATGACTTTTGCGACTGCACTTCAAGAAATGTTCAAAGTTCTTGACATTTTCCAGATTGACTGACTTTCATGTCTTAAAGTAATGATGGACTGTCATTGCTCTTTGCTTATTAGAGCTGTTCTTGCCATAATATGGACTTGGTCTTTTACCAAATAGAGATATCTTCTGTTTACCACCCCTACCTTGTCACAACACAACTGATTGGCTCAATCGCATAAAGAAGGAATGAAATTCCGCAAATTAACTTTGAACAAGGCACACCTGTTAATTGAAATGCATTCCAGGTGACTACCTCATGAAGCTGGTTGAGAGAATGCCAAGAGTGTGCAAAGCTGTCATCAAGGCTAAGGATGGCTACTTTGAAGAATCTCAAATATAAAATATATTTTGATTTAACACTTTTTTGGTTACTACATGATTCAATATGTGTTATTTCATAGTTTTGACATCTTCACTACTATTCTATTATAGTAAAAATAAAGAAAAACCCTTGAATCAGTAGTTGTGTCCAAACTTTAACTGGTACTGAATCTATCATCAAATTGGCGAGGGCATTAGAACAGTCTGCATCACCCGGCCTTACCCTACTAGAATCTGAAGTCACATGTCTACTGTTTGCTGATGATCTGGTGCTTCTGTCCCTAACGAAGGAGGGCCTACAGCAGCACCTAGATCTTCTGCACAGATTCTGTCAGACCTGGGCCCTGACAGTAAATCTCAGTAAGACAAAAAATAATGGTGTTCCAAAAAAGGTCCAGTTGCCTGGACCACAAATACAAATTCCATCTAGACGTTGTTGCCCTAGAGCACACACAACTATACATACCTCATCCTACACATCAGCGCCACTGGTAACTTCCACAAAGCTTTGAACGATCTGAGACACAAGGCAAGAAGGGCCTTCTATGCCATCAAAAGGAACATAAAATGTAGGATCTGGCTAAAACACTTGAATCAGTTATAGAAACCCATTGCCCTTTATGGTTGTGAGGTCAGGGGTCCGCTCACCAACCAAGAATTCACAAAATGGGACCAACAGCAAATTGAGACTGCATGCAGAATTCTGCAAAAAATATCCTCCTTGTGCAATGTAAAATACCAAATAATGCATGCAGAATTAGTCCTTTACCTGCTTATTATCAAAATCCAGAAAATAGCTGTTCAATTCTACAACCACCTAAAAGTAAGCGATTCCCAAACCTTCCATAACAAAGCCATCACCTACAGAGAGATTAACCTGGAGAAGAGTCCCCTAAGCAAACTGGTCATGGTGCTTCACAAACACAAACAGACCCAGGACAGCAGCACAATTAGACCCAATGAAATCATGAGATAACAAAAATATAATAACTTGACACATTGGAAATAATTAACAAAAAAAAGAGTAAACTAGAATGCTATTTGGCCCTAAAGAGAGTACACAGTGGCAGAATACCTTACCACTGTGACTGAACCAAAATGAAGGAACGCTTTGACTGTGTACAGACTCAGTGATCATAGCCTTGCTATTGAGAAAAGTCGCCATAGGCAGACCTGGCTCTCAAGAGTAAACAGGCTATGTGCACACTGGCCATAAAATGAGGTGGTAACTGAGCTGCACTTCCTAACCTCCTGCCAAATCTATGACCATATTAGAGACCCATATTTCCCCTCAGATTACACAGACCCACAAAGCATTAGAAAACAAATCCAATTTTGATAAACTGACACATCTATTGGGTGAAATACCAGTGTGCCATCACAGCAGCAAGATTTGTGACCTGTTGCCACAAGAAAAAGGCAACCAGTGATGAACCAACACCATTGTAAATACCACCCATATTTATGTTTATTTATTTCTCTTTTGTACTTTAACTATTTGCACATTGTTACAACACTGTATAAAGACATAATATCACATTTCAAATGTCTTTATTATTTTGGAACTTGTGTGTAATGTTTACTGTTCACTTTTTATTGTTTATTCACTTTTGTTTATCCATTTCACTTTCAATGTAAACATATGTTTCCCATGCCGATAAAGCGCCTTGAATTGAAATGAATTGAGAGAGGCAGAGAGAGTGAGAGAGAGTTAGGGGTGTCCATTGTTCTTACACTCTTGCCTTGACCACCAGATGACAGAATTTTAAAAAACTGAGCTGAACATAACAGTATGTTAGTGGAAGGGAGGAAAGTAGCAGATTACCCAAATGCTGTTTGTGACTACTATGATTTCCATTTGTAGCCAATTCAATTACAGTAATTTCGTTACCAATTTGGTAACAGAATTTTGAGTTTTAATGACTTAATAATTCGTAACTTGATATCAGTAAAAGCACTATAACTAATTGGTAGGTCTACCTTTACTTGTTACTTCAGTGAACATTTATTATCCTCCCTTTTCTTGAGCGAGAGAAATTAGAAAACATCTTAAACTTCACTAGGGTAGGGGGCAGCATTCAGAATTTTGGATGAAAAGCGTGACCAAATTAAACTGCCTGCTACTCAGGCCCAGAAGATAGGATATGCATATAATTAGTAGATTTGGATAGAAAACACTCTAAAGTTTCCAAAACTGTTACAATAATGTCTGTGAGTATAACAGAACTGATATGGCAGGCGAAAACCCGAGGAAAATCCAACCAGGAAGTACTATTATTTGAAAGGCTGTTTTTCCATTGAAAGCCTATCCACCATACAAAGACTTAGGACCCAGTTCACGAGCTCTATGGCTTCCTCTACATGTGACCAGTCTTTAGGCATTGTTTCAGGCTTTTACTCTGAAAAAATGAGGGAGATACAGCACTTTCAATCAGTGGCCAGTGGAAATTTCCATTCATCAGCCATGCGCCTGATCGGGAACGTGCCTTTCTTGTTTCTCCTTTCCTATTGACGAAGCTTTTGTCCGGTTGAAATATTGATTATTTATGACAAAAACAACCGGAGGATTGATTTTAAACATCGTTTGGCATGTTCTACTAACTTTTATTGTACTTTAAAAAAACCTTTTCTCGTTCTGGACTTAGTGCACTTGCCTTAAGCATTCGGATTACTGGACAAAACGTGCGAACAAAAAGGAGGTTTTGGTCATAAAGAGGGACATTATCGAACAAAACAAACATTTATTGTCTAACATGGAGACCTGGGAGTGCCACCAGATGAAGATCATCAAAGGTAAGTGATTAATTTCAATGCTATTTCTGACTTTTCTGAGCCCTCTCCTTGGCTGGAAAATGGCTGTATGGGTTTCTGTAGCTAGGCGTTGACCAAACATAATCGCAAAGTGTGCTTTCGCCGTAAAGCCTTTTTGAAATCTGACACAGCGGTTGCATTAAGGAATTTTAATTATGAGATTTCTGTTGTTTTGAATTTGGCGCCCTGCAATTTCACTGGCTGTTGGTTAGTACCAGAGAGGTTAAAGATACATCATGTGGGTATTTGGTAAAGGAATTACAAGGCAATGTTTCTTAAACCTACAGAAGGAAAATCATTTATCGAAAACTAGTGTTGATATAATTGATCGTTTTTTTTTTTCAATGTTGCCTAAGACTCCTTTCCATCTGTTTGCCCAGAAATCAACACCTTTGCTTATTCCTGATTTTTTTAATGGAAAATGGTTGGAAAATGTAGATATGACTTAATTTCAAAAAAATATAGACTCTTTAATTTGACACCTAATTTAGCATGCTCCTATGATCTTTACATGTTGGTGCTCATGGGTTCTTTTAGATGGAAATGCCCTTAACACAATGGCTGCTTCTGAAATGGAACCCTCTTGCCTATATAGTGCATTATTGTTTACCAAAGCCATATGGGCACTATATAGTGAATAGGGTGTCATTTCAGATGCAGCCAATGATTATCTGAGTGAGTGGTTTCTTACTTGCCATTTACAGGTGGTTGTACTGATGGCTGCTGTGGTGCTGTCCTGGTGTGCTTTTTGAATGACTAATTACTACAAGATGGTGTCAAAGGTGTTGTAATGACATATCGGATGTGCATCTGTTTAGGTTAGGGTTGTGATAACATAACTATCAACAGAAAAAGTAATTTCCTTTGGCCTTTAAAGTGCTTACAGTCAGCAGGTTAGCTCAAATTAGCCCATGAGTATCAGGCAGGAAATAGATGTGTCAAATAAGTGACTAAGACACACACAAAAACACACACACAGAGACACCTACACACACCTCCTAGCTTACTAAAACAGGATAGAACCTCTAGAGCAATGTTTACCAACTTCAGTCTTCCAGTTCCCCCAACAGCACACATTTTTCTTGCAGCCCTGGACAAAAACACCTGATTCAACTTGTCAAGGACTTGATGATTAGTTGACAAGCAGAATCAGGTGTGCTTGCCCGGGGCAACAAAAATATCTACTGTTGGGGGTACTTAAGACCGGAGTTGCAAAACACTGCTCTACATTATCAATTGCCTCCTCTCTTTTGATTCCACTGGAGGGGGTCAAAATATACATCAAAGGATAAATAATGAATCAATAAGTCTGGGAGTTATTCAGTCAGACTTTCAATACATGAGAAGAGTGACGGTACGAAGGAGTTCTAATGACAAAGGCTATGTCTCAAATGGCACCCTATTCCCTGTATAGGGCACTATCTTTGACCAGGGCACATAAGTAATAGGGTGCCATTTGGGATGCAAACCAAAGACTCAGTGTAGCTCAGCCCAGTGCAGAACATATCATAACAGAGAGACTGTGTGCTTGTGCCTCTCCTCTGTCCTAGAAAGGATAGGTGGAGGGAGGTGGAGAGATGTAGGGAGGGAGGTAGAGAAAGATGGATGAAGGTAGAGAGCGTAAAAGCAGGTCTGGCAGCATTTAATTTCTTTAACAAAGCATAGCGGCTCTACGGGTAACAGCTAGAACATGAACATGACAGCCCTGCCATACACTACAATATCTTCAATCTGAATTGTAGGGCCTCTCTATACGTCTGCCAAACTGTGTGAGCCTATTGTCACGGCTCCTCCTCTGCAGTGCAGGGGCGGTTCCTCCTGCAGGCAGAGGAGGGTCGTTAGTGATTGGAGTCACCTGGGCTCTAAGTATTCAAACTGTCACTAATCACTTCGCTCTCTCTCTCTCTCTGCTCCTCCAGGTATGATCATGTTTTGTTTGTTCCTTTGTAGTTTTGCATAGTTTTCACTCAGTCATGTTCACACACACATATTCACGCATCCATGCACTTTACATACACCTTACATTATGATATTTCCACACCTCATTCCTTTTTCTTAGTTTAAAGTTAATAGTTTTGTTTATAATAAAGAACACTTTTTATTGGCCTATACCTGTTGTTCGTGTCCCCTCATTTTTGTCACAGGCTATCAGCCGGCTTGTGACACTATACACTTGCAATACACGACAGTATGTGTCTTCAATCTGAACTGTGCGGTTCTATAGGTCTTCCAAACACTACAGTAGCTTCAATCTGAACTATTTAGGACTATACTGCTAGATATAGATATATGTATTCGCCCCTTGCTTAGTGGTGTTGCAGACTCTGGGGCCTTTCAGAACAGGTGTATATATACTGAGACCATGTGAAAGATCATGTGACACTTAGATTGCACACAGGTGGACTTTAATTAACTAATTATGTGACTTCTGAAGGTATTTGTTTGCACCAGATCTTAATTAGGGGCTTCATAGCAAATGGGTGAATACATATGCACAAACAACTTTTCCATTTTAATATATATATTTTTTTTTTTCACTTCACCAATTTGGACTATTTTGTGAATGTACATTACATGAAATCAAATTAAAAATCTATTTAAATTACAGGTTGTAATGAAACAAAATAGGAAAAACGCCAAGGGGGTGAATACTTTTGCAAGGCACTGTATGCCTCAAACTGCATCTCAATTGGCATCCTACCCTACCCATAGGGCCCTGGTCAAAAGTAGTGCACTTCAGTTGAAGTCAGAAGTTTACATACACTAAGGTTGGAGCCATTAAAACCATTTCTCAATAAGGGGTGCTGTTTTCACTTTGTAAAAATGTCGTTCCCAAATTAAACTGCCTCGTACTCAATTCTTGCTCGTACAATATGCATATTATTATTACTATTGGATAGAAAACACTCTCTAGTTTCTAAAACCGTTTGAATTATATCTGTGAGTAAAACAGAACTAAAGTTGGAGCAATTTTCCTGTGAGGAAGTGAGAAATCTGAAATAAGGCAGGCTGTTCTGGGGTCAGTTTATTAATTTGCATGTCTTCTATTGGTCGAGATGCACTGCATACGCCTTCCCCTCGATGTCAGCAAATAGTGAGAATTGGAATGGAGTTGCTAGGCAGATCTGAGGCCATATA